>NC_057808.1:186446634-186537849 GCF_018294505.1 Triticum aestivum
GGGGGAATTTCGTGGCCCTTGAGGAAGGGGTCCGAAACCAACCCTATCTCTTGTTTCCCCACACATACGGACTCTAAAAACAGCCTATACTTATGTATTTCGAAATTACATGGGCCTGGCCCAATAATAAGGTGACTCAGCACCTAGAATAGCCTCTGGACGAAAGTTATGAAGTAGCATCTTGTATATTTCGTCCAAGGCTTCATGCACGCATTATGGTGACTTCAACGTCCTGAAATCATCACTTGTAACTCCGTTCTTGTTCCCCATGCGCATGCCATCATCTCCATGCTTGTTCTTGCTCCAATGTTCATCCTTCTCAAAGCTAGGCCCTTCATTTGTAAGCAAAACAAATGTATCCAATTTAGGCAGCATCATATTCTCATGAACATTAGAATCATTAGCAAGAAACGAAAGTACCTGGTAATTTAATTGGCGTGCGCGAGCTCTAGTAATTGGTCCAGTATGTATAGCAGCAGGGCCTGTGGGTGTAATAATTGTATTGATGTCCTCATCATGTAGTCCTCACAACAACGGATGTGATTGTCATAGTATGCCTAGTAGTTGAAGGGACAACTGTATCAACTCTTGGAATGTGCATCTCGCGCTTGTTCTCCTTGTGGGCAACACGTCGTTTTATTTCCTGTTCAGCTTTGCAAGCAAGATGAAACAAATGGTCCATAGGATAACACTCTTCATGAATTAGTATCTCCTGAATGTCACGATTTAATCCTCCCCAAAATCTATCCATAAAATCTTCTTCACTTTCTTCTAAAGAGGAATGCAGCAAGGTACTTTGTAAAGTATCATAGTATTTCGTTACGGTGTCACTACCTTGTTTTAAATGTTGCAACTTTGTAATCATGTCACGAGTATAATAAGCGGGAACGAATGTATGTCGCATGGCAAGTTTCAAATCATCCCAAGTAGTAGGTATATCTTTAGGGTGTAACCGACAATATTCACTCCACCAAACTACAGCATAACCAGTGAAAGAACCAACCGCAACCTTAACTTTTTTACGTACATCAAAATTATTGGAAGCAAATATATTATTTATGTCAAACTCCCATTCAATATATAAAGCAGGTCTAAAACGGCCATTAAATGGTGGTATAGAAACATTAACCTGATCATGTGCATTTGGATGTTTGTGCACCTCTCGTGACGGTTGTGGTATTTGCATAGGTGATGGCACGTCTCCCACGATCGACAAACCCCATGAATTGACTCTAGATCCTGTCATGATTAGTAGAAACAAGAAACAAAATTCAAGAATAATGTTCCTATGAACTACTAGGATGTGGTGGTAAAACGCTCACAGTAAAGCAAATATCAATATCTTACAAGTTCTTACCAAGCAGCAGGTGGTGACAGGCAACCAGCGGTGTCAAATAACTCCAAAGATTGAGTAAAGCGATTGCCAGGGGAACGTACGTATACACGGTGTAGAAATATGTGGAGCTGGGTTGGCTATATATGGTAGCAAAATATTAGCAATAATCAATTCAGAGATGCAATGTTGAATAAACGCTCAACGACGGTACTGTGCTGGTCCTAGGCTAGACCGGACTAGAGACGCGAGCCTAGAACACTAATGAGGTCACGGCGTAGCACAACTAGCATCAATGAAGGATACTAAGTAGCTCTGGACAGCAAGATATAAGTGAAGATCACAACGGCAGTAAAGATAATGATGAAAAACAACTGCCAAGCAGGATATACAACAACTCTCTCCAACTTTCCTCTTGAAAAGTTTGTGCCAATTTTCTGATAATTTTTTTCAAAGAATGCTACTAACTCAAGCTTTCCAATGCGAAAAGAATCACTCAATTCCGAGTTGATATGAGGACTGAAAGAATTCTGAAACTGGCTTGAAAAACTGGAATAAGCTGTGTTCGCGAACTTCAGAGGGCAAAAAGACCTATTTAGAAGACGATTTTGAGGTGTCAAATATTGAACTAGTCTCTGCAACTATTTAGATGCGGCTCGTCGCTAGCTTTCATTTGAGTACTCGCGGAGTCAAAACGGACTTCGTATGAGGAAGGTATGCCTGTTTTACTAAACAGTGCACAAAACAGATTCCAATCCGAATTCAACTACGAGATTGAGTCTAGATAGATTCGAATTTTGTTTTTTTTTCTTCTCTCTTTTTTTTTCCTCACACTTTTTTTTCTTTCTCTTTTTTTTCTGACTTCTTTTTCTTTTTTTTTCTCTTTTTTTTTCTCTGTCTTTTTTTTCTCTCCCTCTTTCCAAGACAAACTAGATAAGATGCAAATTGGATCAAGCGAAGATGTGAACGACCTCAACTATGATTGTGACAATGAACTATGGGTAGCACATGGTGGAATTTGATGGATGGTGTGGTGGACAGCAGAAGGGATAACGATGCAGCGGCGACGTGACTAATGTGAACAGAACTCGAAACTCTAAACGAACTAGACCCTAAGACCAGCAACTCGACACGACGATGCAACCGATAATTCAATAATGCAAACAATGAATAGAAAATTGCAAAGGCTCAGACTGGCTTGGACAAAAGGATGAATAGATCTAACTTTTTGTGGCTTTTTCTTGGACAATAGGTAAGAAAATAAATCTAATCTAGGGGAAACTGGAAATTCTCACCGAGCAACCTGAAAACTGATACCACTTGATAGAGGCAAAGGTGTCCCGATCTTTCGATGAGATGATAACTATCGATTTGGTGGAGACGACTTTGACGATCCGACTACAAACGTGCACGACGTTGCGCCTTATCAATCGCTAAACCAATCTCCTGAGGTTACTGACGATGCCGGAAGCACGATCAGCCTGACCACGAAGGTCTATTCCTGCAAGCAATCGAAGACCGAGCAAGAATATGATAATGCAATCTGAATATTGCGAATATATATGAAGTATTGATAGTGGTGGGAATCCGTAAGCGGTCTTGGTCTGGTCGTTGGACACAAACGAAGTACACGAAGTTGCAATGGCTAACTTTTAACTAAACAAATTCCAAGGAAAAAGCTACTAGATGGATCTACTTATATAGGAGCAAGGGGTGGCGGCCAAGGAGGTGGGAGGACGTCCCAAGGCAGCCTAAAACCAACCCTAGGTCGTACAAGGCTCATGGGCCCAAGTGGAGGTGATGCAACACCTTTGGACTTGTAGTTTGACTCGGATTCTGGTGCAACGTCAGATTGTTTCGACCATAACTCAATGCTCCGGACGAATTTAAAGGTGAATCCAATTGGGTTGGAAAGAGCACAAAATCTAGTTTCCAACAAAAAAAGAATCACCCAATTCGGAGTCCGTATGAAAAAGTTGTTGGCGTTTTGAGTCAGGTATGTCTGTGCAGTCCGAATCTGAATCCAGAACGTGAGAGACTTGGACTCTATCTTCTCTTGGCCCAAAAGTGACGTGAGAGGACTTTTTGAACAGAACCTAAACTTCTCCTTTTGCCTTATCTTCATATGTGGATTGTACAAATGTCCCATACACCTGCAATTAGACAAAACACAAAAGTGTGTGAAGTATTTTTGTTCTGGATAACATAAATAGATTATTGAATAGTTTGCACTAGAAATCACCTGACAAATATGCATGTATGCAATATTTTTGGTCGTATCCAAGGTAGTCATGTCCTCATCAGGTTGTCATAGTATGCTTAGTAGTTGAAGGGACAACCGTATCAACTCTTGGAATGTGCATCTCGCGCTTGTTCTCCTTGTGCGCAACACGTCGTTTTATTTCCTGTTCAGCTTTGCAAGCAAGATGAAACAAATGGTCCATAGGATAACACTCTTCATGTATTAGTATCTCCTGAATGTCACGATTTAATCCTCCCCAAAATCTATCCATAAAATCTTCTTCACTTTCTTCTAAAGAGGAATGCAGCAAGGTAGTTTGTAAAGTATCATAATATTTCGTTACGGTGTCACTACCTTGTTTTAAATGTTGCAACTTTGTAATCATGTCACGAGTATAATAAGCGGGAACGAATGTATGTCGCATGGCAAGTTTCAAATCATCCCAAGTAGTAGGTATATCATTAGGGTGTAACCGACAATATTCACTCCACCAAACTACAGCATAACCAGTGAAAGAACCAACCGCAACCTTCACTTTTTTACGTACATCAAAATTATTGGAAGCAAATATATTATTTAGGTCAAACTCCCATTCAATATATAAAGCAGGTCTAAAACGGCCATTAAATGGTGGTATAGAAACATTAACCTGATCATGTGCATTTGGATGTTTGTGCACCTCTCGTGACGGTTGTGGTATTTGCATAGGTGATGGCACATCTCCCACGATCGACAAACCCCATGAATTGACTCTAGATCCTGTCATGATTAGTAGAAACAAGAAACAAAATTCAAGAATAATGTTCCTATGAACTACTAGGATGTGGTGGTAAAGCGCTCACAGTAAAGCAAATATCAATATCTTACAAGTTCTTACCAAGCAGCAGGTGGTGACAGGCAACCAGCGGTGTCAAATAACTCCAAAGATTGAGTAAAGCGATTGCCAGGGGAACGTACGTATACACGGTGTAGAAATATGTGGAGCTAGGTTGTCTATATATGGTAGCAAAATATTAGCAATAATCAATTCAGAGATGCAATGTTGAATAAACGCTCAACGACGGTACTGTGCTGGTCCTAGGCTAGACCGGACTAGAGACGCGAGCCTAGAACACTAATCAGGTCACGGCGTAGCACAACTAGCATCAATGAAGGATACTAAGTAGCTCTGGACAGCAAGATATAAGTGAAGATCACAACGGCAGTAAAGATAATGATGAAAAACAACTGCCAAGCAGGATATACAACAACTCTCTCCAACTTTCCTCTTGAAAAGTTTGTGCCAATTTTCTGATAATTTTTTTCAAAGAATGCTACTAACTCAAGCTTTCCAATGCAAAAAGAATCACTCAATTCCGAGTTGATATGAGGAGTGAAAGAATTCTGAAACTGGCTTGAAAAACTGGAATAAGCTGTGTCCGCGAACTTCGGAGGGCAAAAAGACCTATTTAGAAGACGATTTTGAGGTGTCAAATATTGAACTAGTCTCTGCAACTATTTAGATGCGGCTCGTCGCTAGCTTTCATTTGAGTACTCGCGGAGTCAAAACGGACTTCGTATGAGGAAGGTATGCCTGTTTTACTAAACAGTGCACAAAACAGATTCCAATCCGAATTCAACTACGAGATTGAGTCTAGATAGATCCGAATTTTTTTTCCTTCTCTTTTTTTTTCCTCACACTTTTTTTTCTTTTTCTTTCTCTCTTTTTCTTCTGAACTTTTTTCTCTCTCTTTTTTTTCTTTTTTTTCTCTCCCTCTTTCCAAAACAAAATAGATAAGATGCAGATTGGATCAAGCGAAGATGTGAACAACCTCAACTATGATGAAGACAATGAACGGTGGGTAGCACGTGGTGGAAATTGATGAATGGGATGGTGGACAGCGGAAGGAATAATGATGCAGCGGCGGCGTGACTAATGTGAACAGAACTCGAAACTCTAAAGGAACTAGACACTAAGACCAGCAACTCGACACGACGATGCAACCGATAATTCAATAATGCAAACAATGAAAAGAAAACTGCAAAGGCTCAGACTGGCTTGGACAAAGGATGAATAGATCTAACTTTTTTGCGGCTTTTTTTGGACAATAGGTAAGAAAATAAATCTAACCTAGGGATAACTGGAAATTCTCACCGAGCAACCTGAGAACTGATACCACTTGATAGAGGCGAGGGTGTCCCGATCTTTCGATGAGATGATAACTATCGATTTGGTGGAGACGACTTTGACGATCCGACTACAAACGTGCACGACGTTGCGCCTTAGCAATCGCTAAACCAATCTCCTGAGGTTACTGACGATGCTGGAAGCACGATCAGCCTGACCACGAAGGTCTATTCCTGCAAGCAATCGAAGAACGAGCAAGAATATGATAATGCAATCTGAATATTGCGAATATATATGAAGTATTGATAGTGGTGGGAATCCGTAAGCGGTCTTGGTCTAGTCGTTGGACACAAACGAAGTACACGAAGTTGCAATGGCTAACTTTTAACTAAACAAATTCCCCTATCTTCATATGTGGATTGTACAAATGTCCCATACACCTGCAATTAGACAAAACACAAAAGTGTGTGAAGTATTTTTGTTCTGGATAACATAAATAGATTATTGAATAGTTTGCACTAGAAATCACCTGAAAAATATGCATGTATGCAATATTTTTGGTCGTATCCAAGGTAATCATGTCCTCATCAATAGCCGTGTGAGAGCCAAGTAGAAGAGATGCGCGTAGTCCTTGCGCGAAGGGAATTGTGGGAATGATAATCCACGGGATCCCAAGCCATCGTTGCTCTCAAGAGCTCGTTTTGTCAACTCTTGGGATTGAGAGGTTGACGGGTATACGTGAGTACCTACACAAAACAAAGGCAAAGGAAAAATTCTGTCTGCGTGGTAGATGTACACATAATCCATCATGATGCATATGTGCTTGTGTTGGTTAACACAAAATATCCAATGCTCAAATAAATGAGATGCGTGATATAGAAACATGTCATCCATCATGAGAGGTTTGTTATTATGTATAGCATAATGGAGACTCAAATTATGTAATGCATCATGAGAAATATGTAGAGCATTGTTATTCATGGAATGCATATGGTGCAAGCAATTATGGGAATCATGCAACGTATGGAATGCATCAAAATCTCCTAATATGTATGAGGAAACTATGGGGGTCTCCTCATGAGCATTAATGGAAACATCACATGGAGAATATTGACAAGATCCAAAACAATGCATATTTGGAACAATGTGATCATGGCATTGCATAGTAGATGAATTGCGCAAATCATGTAAAGGGAGCATAGCAATATCATCACATGAAAAAAAAAGCCAATGACCATCATCTCATCATCTATGCCATAAGTGCAAATGGGATTTATTTTAATAGGGCATGCATAGTTACTATGTTGAGATTCAAATGATGTAATACGGGAGATCTCACTCATAGCATATGACAAGTTTAAAGGGTTGTCGAACATGATGTGACCAAAAGAATTTCCACATGATATCCTATGGAGCATAGCATCACAAACTAGGCAACTCAACATGCTCATCATCATATTCATTGTAAATTGGTAAGTCATGACATGAAGAAGTCGCACTAGCATGAAGCATGGGAATAGGTGGATCAACATCATGCAAGCAATCATTGGTGAGATAGTCCACTAGTGGGACAAGAGAAGCATAGTCACCTATGTTACCTTTGGAACATCGCTCATGTGTTGTAGGTGAGGTGTTGAAGATCCACTCGTTGTCATCTTCATCTTGATGGAACCATGTGGGGGTGCATCATTGTCCACCATGGCCATCGTCGTCTCCATTGGAGGTATGGACTCGTCGAGGATAGGCATGTCGTCATGTAGGAGACCTAGCACCAAAGAAAACACACTCGGAGTAGAGGTTAAGTCGTTAGAAATCATAGTGGTCTCACGTGTCGTGTCAACTACCTCATTCACTAAGTGTTGTGGCTCACTCACTCCCGGTAAGATGCTCTCCTCATATGGTTGGTGGAGTCACTCAAATGGCACTCAACCTCACATAGGATGTGTGGCATGCTCTCATGTGTGGGGCTAGTGGTGGTCACACTCATCCTCTCATAGGAAATGCACTCAATGTCATATATGGTTGAGTCACTCATGTCACTCATGGTTGGGTGGCTCTCCTGACATGGGAATTGGGTCATCTCATGATATGTGGGTGTCGGAGAGATGTTGGTGCAAACGTCTCCATGTTCAACTCCTATCGCCGCCTTTGTTGAAGGGATAGTCCCATGCTCAACCTTCTTGTCGCCGTCTTGTTGTTGGAGGCCCATTTGATGTGGTACCTTGTAGCTTGTCTCCATAACCGAAGGGAATTTCCCATGCTCAGCCATCTTCCTTGAGGGGCTTCTGAAGATGGAAGTGTCGCCCTCGCTCGTAGGTGGTCGCCTTGTTGTTGAAGATGTCAATGTAGGCGAACTCACGGGAAGTAGGCGAAGATGCCGTACGTCCAAAGGCGAAGATGCCTTCATAGCACTTGGCGAAGATGCCGAAGTGGTTGTTGTAGCCGTAGCTCCGTCTTGGTGGTGCTCGTCTCGTGGTCTTCTCTTATGCTCATGAAGCTTGGACTTGGCGTGAAGTAGTGCTTGTTGGGACTTGTACGTTTGCGCTTGGCGAGCATCTTCATGATGATGGTGTCGTTCTCGTGCTTGAGCTCGTAGTAGATGTCGTTCGTCGTAGTCGTGCACTTGTTGCTTGGAGGTGACTTGCCCTTCATGACGATGTGGATCACGAATGTGATGGTGGTCGCCATGGAGATGTGGACGTGGACGAATTGCGCTTGCATCGCGTGGGCGCTCCGAAGATGATCGACTTGCTCGCCGCCGCCTTGAGGATGATGAAGGGGAAGAAGACTTGTAGTCGGCCACCATGTCTCGTAGTTGATCCTTTAGCTCGCCCAACTTGGTGTTGATGTAGTCCCTTTTCCTTGCTTCAGAGTGTCGGATGTCGATGGCGAGGTTGTCGAGGCACTCTCGCAAGGTAGATTGTGCACCTTGCATTTGTCGTTGTAGTCCAAAGATGGACGCTTTGGTGATGTAGTTGTTCGTGCCGTCGTTGTTGTCGAAGACCGGAGATGAAATGCCTTGCCTATCCATCACAAGACTTGAGCAAATATGAGTGGGAGAAAGAGAAGAACTATACCAAATGTACCTTGACCGATGTTGAAGATGGATCAATGATCACTCAATGTGTAACAAGGAAATAGCACAATTGGTACCAATTCTTGTCGGTTTCTCACACCTACACAAGTAAGGCTTATGGTGGAGCTCGGTGAGGATAGTGGCACAAAAAATTTGATGCAAAATGTTAGCAAGACTCAATAGTGTTGAAAAAGATTCACAAATTCGCAAGTGAAACAAGTAGACCAATAGCAAAGAACGGCACACGGAAACACACACACGAATAGATAAATGGGGTCGTGCAACCAAGGAATGAGCCAAAATGTGGAGTCCACGGAAAACGCTCGTGTTGCACAACTCAAGAGAGACGCTAGCACGATTGCTCTATAGGCCGATACGACACTTGTGCACAACCTATGATATGCAAAATGGATAAACTTTCTATCCCAAGTATGCTATGTATGTATGGTTCCCGGTGTTTGATCCAAGATGATCGGATATGACAATCTGATGCAATGTGGGATGATGTTATGGCACTTGCTTACAAGCTCTTTGTTCACTCTCTTTTGCTTAAAAGCTTATTCTCTTCTTTTTTATATGTATGGACACTTTTGCACAATGCACAAACCAAGATAGCAATTGTGTATATGCGGGAACAATCTTTGTGACACAGTGGGTGATATGATACCAAGATGATATGGTATGTATGCAATGGGAGGTGTAGATCACTAATGTGCACAAGTAACGTTGCCGGCAATACTCAAATGGCTAGTCTCGATAGGCAAGTGACCCAAAATGGGCTAGGGGTTATCAATGCAATTGCAAGGGGAATATACAATGGTGTCGTCGAGGTTACCGTCCTTGGCGATGATGAGTGGCGGTGTTCTTGATGTAGATACCAAGATGATGGAGACTCGTCCCTATGTAGCCGAAACACCTTAGGAAACGGAAAAACCACAACTCAAAATCTCAAGGACAAAAGTCAAACGGTGGTAGTGGAAAGCGGTGGTGGTTTTGCGGAAGCTCAATGGGATTGCGGAAATGCAATGATGGGGTTTTAAGACGCAATGCGGAAATGGAGGGTAAGGTGGTATACTATACACGGTGTCGGAGTTGGAAGCACGGTCCCTAAGTAGCCGAAACACCTTAGGAGACACAACTCACAACACAAACAAAATTGGGTTAGGTTGTTGTCGGAAGTGTATGGTGGGTAAGCCTATGCGGTAGTGGTGGTGGTGGTTGATGAAGAAGCAACCGTCCC
The DNA here is from genome assembly GCF_018294505.1 of Triticum aestivum. Taxonomy (NCBI): domain Eukaryota; kingdom Viridiplantae; phylum Streptophyta; class Magnoliopsida; order Poales; family Poaceae; genus Triticum; species Triticum aestivum. The sequence continues at coordinate 186,456,633 of NC_057808.1, forward strand.
TAAGTAGCCGAAACACCTTAGGAGACTTGAATCACAACTCAAACAACCACAAATGCTAAGGGGAACAAAATGTGTTCGGTTGCGGAAGTCGGTGGTGGTTATGCGGAAGTTATGGTGGAAGCCCTAGGCAAAGATGCCAAAGTGCCAAAATTTGATGGAGTCATATGGTGATGAAACCTACCTAAAGGGATAGAGGATGTCAATAGCTACTCAACGAGCTAAAGAACGCGAAAATCGGACTCCTGATGTGGAAGTTATGCACAAAACGGTGAAACGGGGAAGGCTGAAATGCCAGGGGCCGGACATCCGGGGCTCGGGCCGGATTTCCGGGACCTGATGTCCAGAACCGCGCGCGAAAATGCGCTCCAGGAGCAAGATGTCCGGGGCACGGGCCGGATGTCCGGGGGGCCAGATGTCCGGGGCTACGGGCCGGATGTCCGGGCTCCAAATCCGAGGATGAACTCGAGGAACTCGATTTTGTGGGCAGAAATTGATGATTTCGGGGGCAAAATTGCGGAGATTTCGTGGATGGAAAGTGGGGAAAATTGGGGAAAAGCTAGATCCACTAGTAACGAAGCAAATCCATGGATCAAATCCAACAAAACATCATCACACCAACAAATCACAAAAAAAATTGGGGCTATTTTTTGTGGGGATTTTCGAAATTGGGGAAGAAATCAACAAAATTAGGCTAGAAAACACAACGGGGAGGCTCCGAAATCGTGATCAACGTGGCTCATGATACCAAGATGATGTAGGGTGGAACCCAAGATGGCCGATCTTTCACAAAAGGAGCGGATCCCTAGGAAGAACGCGATGAACACAAGGGGGAACACGAGGGAAACACGAGGGGAACACGAGAGAAATCACCCAACCAACAAGAATAGATCACACATGCGCTAGATCGATGAACACAAAGGTAAGATACAAGATCCAAAGTCAACAACGGACGATACAAAGGGTAACCGGTTCTTCTCCGTGAGGAGGTCTGGATGGGGGCCACCCAAGAGGGGGTCTTGAATCCAAGGTGATCTTCTCCGTAGAGGGGCCACGGTCTCTCTCGTGGAGTAGATCCGTAATGGATGAGCAATGCTCTATCTCACATATGAGCTAAACCAATGCTAACCCTAAAACGTAGGTGGAGGGGGAGTATATATAGTCTAAGGGGCGAAGGGGTACATGGGCTTTCGGCCTGGATACACTGCACGCCGGCAGGAGGGGCCGGATGTCCGGGCGACGGGCCGGATGTCCGGGGCTTCGCGATGGGCCGGATGTCCGGGCAGGGAGGCCGGATGTCCGGGCTGACGAGGTTCAGCTTCGGAACGTTCTGTGATGGGCGCCGGATTTCCGGGAGCTGGGGTGGATGTCCGGTGGCTCGCGACGGGCCGGATGTCCGGGCCTGGGGGCCGGATGTCGGGCTGACTTGGCCGACTCTGGTGCTCTCTGGATAGCCGATGCCGGATTTCCGAGGCAGGGGCCGGATGTCCGGGACATGTCCGGATGTCCGGCTGCTGGGGCAGCTGGCTCTTCTTCCTTCTCCTTCCTTCGCTCGCACGCATACTTGACCTTGGTCCTTGGGCTCTCCATGGTCTCCTCGGTTGTACCTGAGTATGCACAAGGTCCGCGCTTGAAGTAGCATCCATGTCTTACATGCGGAAAGGGAAGATTCGGAACGGAGCGAGTTCACCTTAGGTCCAATGGCATAGGCTCGAGTGTACATGGGGATGATCGTAGGATGCTCCACATCAGTCGGCCTCGATTGGCTACGGCACGACTTGAATCTTGAAGGGCACGTTGCGCCTCAAGTGCTTGAGCTTCACGTAGTTGTTGTTCTTGACGTTGCGCCTCGGCGTCTTGTGCATCTTGATGTTGTCGCGCTCGGTCCTCTTGTTCTTGTTGTCGTTTGCGTTGCCGTTCTTGTGCTTGTGCGAAAGCAGCTTGGTTTTGACGATGTCGATGCTCTTGCGAGTCGGTGTCGTGTAGAGGATTGCGGTTAGCTTGACGGTCTTGACGTGCGGCACGACGAAGAGTGTTCGATGTTGGTGTACTTGAACCGGAGATAGTGTCGTCGGAGTGTCGACTTGAGCGGCTCCGTCTTGACGAGGACGAAGTTGTAGAAGAGCGGACCATCATGGTTCGGATATCTTCTTTGAGGGAACTCATGGATGTGTTGAAGTAGTCTCTTGTACGTTGCTCGGATTGTCGTAGGTCGGTGGCGAGATTGTCGATGCGATCGCCCAAAGCAAGTTGTTCTTGATGCAAAGCTCGGTGTGCACCAAATAGTTGAGTCTTGGTGACGTAGGATGACATGTCGTCGTCTTGCTCCAAGAAGAGTGGGTTGGTAGAAGTACTTGGCCTATCGATCATTCCAAACAAAGATACGAGAGTGGGAGAAAAGAAGAACCAATACCAAATGTACCTTGACCGATGTTGAAAATGGATCAAAGATCACTCCAATGTGTAGCAAGGAAATAGCACAATTGGTACCAATTCTTGTCGGTTCTCACACCTACACAAGTAAAAGCTTATGGTGGAGCTTGGTTAGGATGGTGGCACAAAATTTGATGCAATTGTAAGTGAGACTCAATAATGTTGGAAAAGATTCACAAATTTGCAAATGCAACAAGTAGACCAATAGCAAGATATGGTACACGGAAACACAGACGCAGATGGATAATGTGGGGTTGTGCAACCAAGGTTGAGCCAAAATGTGGAATCCACCAAGATGCTCTTGTTGCACAACACTAGAGAGACGCTAGCACGATTGCACAATAGGCGGATACGAACTTGTGCACAACCTACTAAGCAAAAATGCAACGACTTCTATCCCAAGTATGCTATATGTATGATGTTTCTATGTTTTTGATCCAAGATGATCGAGTATGACAATCTTAATTTTGTATGATGCTATGGTTCTTGCTTATAAGTTCTTTGCTTGTCTTTCTTCTTTTGCTTAAAAGCTTGTTTGGCTCTTTGTTGTTTGAGCTCTTTTCTCATGCACTGCTTCACGAACCAAGATAGCAATTGTGTATGCGAAGACAACTTTGTGACACAAGAGATGATACCAAGATATGCAACTCAATGATGGTATGTATGCTATGGGAAGTATGAACACTAATGTGCACAAGTCACGTTGCCGGCAATACTCAAAGGCTAGTCTCGATGGGTAAGCTACGCGGCTATGGGGTTATCAATGCAAATGCAAAAGAGTATGATGATATCACGATACCAAGATGATATGAAGGTGAAGGTGATACCAAAGTGATGTAGCCGTTCGTAGTAGTCCTTGGCGAAGATGAGCGGTGGTGATGTTGATGTCGAACCGTACCTAGATAGCCGAAATACAATAGGACACGGAAACCACAACTCAAATTCTCAAAGCAAAATGAGTCAAAATTGTTGGAATTCGTAGCGGGAAAAGGCTATGGTGGTGCTATGCGGAAGTGGTGGTGGTATGCGGAAGTGTATGTGGGCACCAGGACGAAATTGGACGAAAGTTAGCCGGTAAACGGAGTGGAGGATGGAAGTGATGCTGTCAGGGGCCGGATGTCCGGGCCGTGCCGGATGTCCGGGCTGTCGGGCCGGATGTCCGGGCTCGGGATCCGTGGATGAACTTGAAGAACACCGCATGGAGAGGTCAAATCCGTGGCAAAATTCGAAAGATTTTGTGGATGGAATTTGGGGAAAAGATGGGGAAAAGAAAAATCTACCTGCAACACACGAAACCCGCGGATCAAATCCAACAAAACTTCATCACACCAACAAATCACAAAAAATATTTGGGGCTATTTTTGTGGGGCAATTTTCGGATTAGGACGAAAAACAACAAAATCAAGCTAGAAAACAAAGAGAGGGGGCTCCGAAATCGTGATCAACGTGGCTCATGATACCAAGATGATATCATGAGACAAGCTGGCTCTGATCCAAGGTGATGTAGGGCGGAACCCTAGATGGCCGATCTTTCACGAAAGGAGCGGATCCCTACGAAGAACGTGATGAACACGAGGGGAAACACGAGGGAAACACGAGGGAAACACGAGAGGAACACGAGAGAAATCACTCAACCAACAAGAATAGATCACACATGCGCTAGATCGATGAACACAAAGGTAAGATACAAGATCCAAAGTCAACAACGGACGATACAAACGGTAACCGGTTCTTCTCCGTGAGGAGGTCCTGATGGGGGCCACCCAAGAGGGGGTCTTGAATCCAAGGTGATCTTCTCCGTAGAGGGGCTGCGGTCTCTCTCGTGGAGTAGATCCGTAATGGATGAGCAATGTTGTATCTCACATATGAGCTAAACCAATGCTAACCCTAAAACGTAGGTGGAGGGGGAGTATATATAGTCTAAGGGACGAAGGGGTACATGGGCTTTCGTCCCGGATACACTGCACGCAGGCAGGAGGGGCCGGATGTCTGGGCGACGGGCCAGATGTCCGGGGTTTCGCGACGGGCCGGATGTCCGAGCAGGGAGGCCGGATGTCCGGGCTGACGAGGTTCAGCTTCGGGACGTTCTGTGATGGGCGCCGGATTTCCGGGAGCTGGGCCGGATGTCCGATGGCTCGCCACGGGCCGGATGTCCGGGCCTGGGGGCCGGATGTCCGGGCTGACTTGGCCGACTCTGGTGCTCTCTGGATAGCCGATGCCGGGTTTCCAGGGCAGGGGCCGGATGTCCGGGACATGTCCGGATGTCCGTCTGCTGGGGCAGCTAGCTCTTCTTCCTTCTCCTTCCTTCGCTCCCGCGCACACTTGGCCTTGGTCCTTGGGCTCTCCATGGTCTCCTCGGGTGTACCTGAGTATGTACAAGGTCCGCGCTTGAAGTAGCATCCATGTCTTACATGCGGAAAGGGAAGATTCGAAAAGGAGCGTGTTCACCTTAGGTCCAACGGCGTAGGCTCGAGTGTACATGGGGATGATCGTAGGATGCTCCGCATCATCTCCCCTCCCTTGGGAAAGATCCGACCTCGGATAGAAAACCTCATCACCATGGAAACGGTTGTCGTGGACGGACTTGTAGTTGGACGAAGTGGAAGACATGGCGCAATCCAAGAACTCCAAGGTGTCTCCGGAGTGGTACACATGCAAAAAGAGCAATCACAAACGACACTCGAAAATACAATGGTTACCGCACACAAGGTGTCCATCAAATAAGCATGAGTTCGTCCGAAGGAATTGTTCATGAAAAGGCGTGAGATGCTTATCTAAATGATGTAAAATGATATGTAAAGCATTCATGGGAGCAAAAGCATTCATTGTGCTCACAAATGTATTGTGAATGTGACCAATGCAACCACGGTGCAAAATGATGTCATAGTGAGACGGTTTATCAATAGCAGGAATATGGCAATGGATGCTCAATATGATTATGTTATCATGCAATTGATGGTAGGCAATATGATCATGATGTATGAATATGCCATCAAGAAAGACCACAACAAATTTGCTAAGAAAATGCACAAGGTCATATATCATGGATGACATGGGAATAGGTGCAACAAGACAAGCATAATGTGTGTCAATCCATGCATAGGGTGCAAACTTGTGGTGAGTACGATATGTCCATCGAGCATGACATGTATGAGCACAATCAACAAATATGAAGGTGGGGGTGCAATGTGTCAAAGGAGTTTTGATGTACCAATGCTCGATCTCGTGGCATGAGTGGAGGTTCGAAGGTACATCCAATAAGTTCGAGCGCTCCGCAATGTGAAGGTCCATAGAGCCAATCTCCAATGTCGCTCCTTCGTTCGCGAGATGTAACATGTAGACAACAAGAAGGAAACAACAATGAAAAAATGACCCATTCAATATGCATATTTGAGAATGGCTCAAAGGGAATGAGTTCACCTTTATGAGGATGTCAAAAATGTTGGTGTTGCACATCATGTACGCCTTCACATAACAAATATGTCTCGTGATGGTACCGCCTTGTGAATCCTTCAAAATGAAAGAACATGACAAACACTCGGAAAAACAAATGAGGTTAGTGCAAATGCAAGACCTATCATTCAAGGGGCGAGATACCCAACAAGTATTTTCATCATTCTTATCATAAGAAAGGACAAGGTGTGGTATGGTATGAAAGCATAAGATGCAACTACAACCAAAGACAATAGGCTTAAACAAGCAAGCATGCGTCACAAGTAATATGTCCAAGTCTCCAAGATCAATAAGCATAGTATGGTTGCACTCGCTACAAGTAGATATGAGAGAGGCAACTAATGGACACAAGAGACAATGGTCAAGATATATCATGTGAGAGGCATGAACATATATGTCATCAACCCAAGAAAGCGAGTAAGAATGGAACATGGGTGATGCATCAAAGCAAGTAGTCATAGTGATCAAGTCAAGCAAGCTAGTAGTGCGAAGATGCAACGTACTAGAAGGAATCATGGCAAGCATGTCATATGTGCAAATAGTGGTCATGAATAATGCACAAGACATATCACAAGCATGAAAGCAAGATTTGAGCAATATATCATCAATGTATTTGCAAGAAGTCCTATGTAAATAGCAATGGAACATCATGACTCTCCCAACACAAGAATCAACAATAGCATGAGGCACATGATAAACATGGCAATAGCAACAAGGATCTCCACCAAACATGCAAATACACATCGGAGTAGCATAATGGTGAATCATGGGTAGATGCAAGCAAGGGTCACAATTGCATGGCAAAGGCATAGAAGCAAGCATAGCATGCAAAGTGAACACGGGAAAATGAGCATAAGGTGACAAATGGTAAATAGCCCATAGCCGTGTGAGAGCCAAGTAGAAGAGATGCGCGTAGTCCTTGCGCGAAGGGAATTGTGGGAATGATAATCCACGGGATCCCAAGCCATCGTTACTCTCAAGAGCTCGTTTCGTCAACTCTTGGGATTGAGAGGTTGACGGGTATACGTGAGTACCTACACGAAACAAAGGCAAAGGAAAAATTGTGTGTGCGTGGTAGATGTACACATCATCCATCATGATGCATATGTGCTTGTGTTGGTTAACACAAAATATCCAATGCTCAAATAAATGAGGTGCGTGATATAGAAACATGTCATCCATCATGAGAGGTTTGTTATTATGTATAGCATAATGGAGACTCAAATTATGTAATGCATCATGAGAAATATGTAGAGCATTGTTATTCATGGAATGCATATGGTGCAAGCAATTATGGGAATCATGCAACGTATGGAATGCATCAAAATCTCCTAATATGTATGAGGAAACTATGGGGGTCTCCTCATGAGCATTAATGGAAACATCACATGGAGAATATTGACAACATCCAAAACAATGCATATTTGGAACAATGTGACCAAGGCATTGCATAGTAGATGAATTGCGCAAATCATGTAAAGGGAGCATAGCAATATCATCACATGAAAAACAAAAGGCAATGACCATCATCTCGTCATCTATGCCATAAGTGCAAATGGGATTTATTTTAATGGGGCATGCATAGTTACTATGTTGAGATTCAAATGATGCAATACGGGAGATCTCACTCATAGCATATGACAAGTTTAAAGGGTTGTCGAACATGATGTGACCAAAAGAATTTCCGCATTATATCCTATGGAGCATAGCATCACAACTAGGCAACTCAACATGATCATCATCATATTCATCATAAATTGGTAAGTCATGACATGAAGAAGTCGCACTAGCATGAAGCATGGGAATAGGTGGATCAACATCATGCAAGCAATCATTGGTGAGATAGTCCACTAGTGAGACAAGAGAAGCATAGTCACCTATGTTACCTTTGGAACATCGCTCATGTGTTGTAGGTGAGGTGTTGAAGATCCACTCGTTGTCATCTTCATCTTGGTGGAACCATGTGGGGGTGCATCATTGTCCACCATGGCCATCGTCGTCTCCATTGGAGGTATGGACTCGTCGAGGATAGGCATGTCGTCATGTAGGAGACCTAGCACCAAAGAAAACACACTCGGAGTAGAGGTTAAGTCGTTAGAAATCATAGTGGTCTCATGTGCCGTGTCAACTACCTCATTCACTAAGTGTTGTGGCTCACGCACTCCCGGTAAGATGCTCTCACTCATATGGTTGGTGGAGTCACTCAAATGGCACTCAACCTCACATAGGATGTGTGGCATGCTCTCATGTGTGGGGCTAGTGGTGGTCACACTCATCCTCTCATAGGAAATGCACTCAAATTTCATATATGGTTGAGTCACTCATGTCACTCATGGTTGGGTGGCTCTCCTCACATGGGAATTGGGTCATCTCATGATATGTGGGTGTCGGAGAGATGTTGGTGCAAACGTCTCCATGTTCAACTCCTATCGCCGCCTTGGTTGAAGGGATAGTCCCATGCTCAACCTTCTTGTCGCCGTCTTGTTGTTGGAGGCCCATTTGATGTGGTACCTCGTAGCTTGTCTCCATGACCGAAGGGAATTTCCCATGCTCGGCCATCTTCCTTGAGGGGCTTCCGAAGATGGAAGTGTCACCCTCGCTCGTAGGTGGTCGCCTTGTTGTTGAAGATGTCAATGTAGGCGAACTCACGGGAAGTAGGCGAAGATGCCGTACGTCCAAAGGCGAAGATGCCTTCATAGCACTTGGCAAAGATGCCGAAGTGGTTGTTGTAGACGTAGCTCCGTCTTGGTGGTGCTCGTCTCGCGGTCTTCTCTTATGCTCATGAAGCTTGGACTTGGCGTGAAGTAGTGCTTGTTGGGACTTGTACGTTTGCGCTTGGCGAGCATCTTCATGATGATGGTGTCGTTCTCGTGCTTGAGCTCGTAGTAGATGTCGTTCGTCGTAGTCGTGCACTTGTTGCTTGGAGGTGACTTGCCCTTCATGACGATGTGGATCACGAATGTGATGGTGGTCGCCATGGAGATGTGGACGTGGACGAATTGCGCTTGCATCGCGTGGGTGCTCCGAAGATGATCGACTTGCTCGCCGCCGCCTTAAGGATGATGAAGGGGAAGAAGACTTGTAGTCGGTGATGAGGACATCAATACCATTGTTACACCCACAGACCCTGCTGCTATACATACTGGACCAATTACTAGAGCTCGCGCACGCCAATTAAATTACCAGGTACTTTCGTGATAGAGGCAAAGGTGTCCCGTCTTTCGATGAGATGATGAATATCGCTTTGATGGAAGTCGACTTTGACGATCCGACTACGAACGTGCGAGGACGTCGCGCCTTAGCAATCGCTAAACCAACTCCGAGAGGTTATCGACCACGCCGGAGCACGATCAACCTGACCACGAGGGTCTGTTTCCTGCGAGCAAACGAAGAACAGGCAAGAAACTGAGATTGCAATCTGGATATTGCGAATATAAGATGAAAGCTTTATTGATCAAGGTGGGGTTCTGTGACGCCTTTGTCTGGTCGCTGAACACAAACGAAGTACGCGAAGTTGCAGCTATGGCGAACTTTTAATCTAAACAAAACCCAAAGTCTAAACGACGCCCTAAGGGCTGTATATATGGAGGAAGAGGGGGGGGGAACTTCGTGGCCCTTGAGGAAGGGGTCCGAAACCAACCCTATCTCTTGTTTCCCCACACATACGGACTCTAAAAACAGCCTATACTTATGTATTTCGAAAATACATGGGCCTGGCCCAATAATAAGGTGACGCAGCACCTAGAATAGCCTCTGGACGAAAGTTATGAAGTAGCATCTTGTATATTTCGTCCAAGGCTTCATGCACGCATTATGGTGGCTTCAACGTCCTGAAATCATCACTTGTAACTCCGTTCTTGTTCCCCATGCGCATGCCATCATCTCCATGCTTGTTCTTGCTCCAATGTTCATCCTTCTCAAAGCTAGGCCCTTCATTTGTAAGCAAAACAAATGTATCCAATTTAGGCAGCATCATATTCTCATGAACATTAGAATCATTAGCAAGAAACGAAAGTACCTGGTAATTTAATTGGCGTGCGCGAGCTCTAGTAATTGGTCCAGTATGTATAGCAGCAGGGACTGTGGGTGTAATAATTGTATTGATGTCCTCATCATCCTCCCCTTCTTGAAATGAAGTCGTCCTCGACGGAAGCTCATCTTCCTTACCCAAATAAGGCTTCAAATCTGCAATATTAAAAGTGGGACTAACCCCAAAATCTGCAGGCAGCTCAAGTTTATATGCATTATCATTTATTTTCTCTAACACCTTAAAAGGACCATCAGCACGTGGCATTAGCTTTGATTTGCGCAAATCAGGAAATCTATCCTTACGCAAATGTAACCAAACAAGATCTCCAGGTGCAAACACAACATGTTTTCTACCCTTATCTCCAGCAAGTTTATATTTAGCATTCATACGCTCAATGTTTTCCTTAGTTAACTCATGCATTTTTAAGATCAATGCAGCACGTTGTTTAGCATCAAAATTAACCTTCTCCGAAGATGGAAGAGGCAACAAATCAATAGGTGCACGAGGTAGGAAACCATACACAATTTCGAAAGGGCACATCTTAGTAGTAGAATGCAATGAACGATTATAAGCAAACTCAATATGAGGCAAGCAGTCTTCCCACATTTTCTTATTATTCTTCAAAACAGCCCTAAGCATAGTAGACAATGTTCTATTGACTACTTCAGTTTGTCCATCAGTTTGGGGGTGACAAGTAGTACTAAAAAGCAGTTTAGTCCCCAACTTAGCCCATAAACATCTCCAAAAGTGGCTAAGAAATTTAGTATCACGATCTGAAACAATAGTATTTGGCACACCATGCAAGCGAATAATTTCACGAAAGAACAAATCAGCAACATTAACAGCATCATCGCTTTTATGACATGGTATAAAGTGCGCCATTTTCGAGAATCTATCCACGACAACAAATATGCTATCCCTCCCCTTCTTTGTTCGAGGTAAACCTAAAACAAAGTCCATAGATATATCCTCCCAAGGAACACTAGGTACAGGCAAAGGCATATATAAACCATGAGGATTGAGGCGTGACTTAGCTTTTTGACATGTAGTGCAGCGAGCAACAAAACGCTCAACATCCCGTCTCATCTTTGGCCAAAAGAAATGTGTAGCAAGTACGTCCTCCGTCTTCTTCACGCCAAAGTGTCCCATTAATCCTCCTCCATGCGCCTCCTGCAACAACAAAAGACGAAGAGAGCTAGCTGGAATGCATAGCTTGTTAGCACGGAACACAAATCCATCATTAACGACAAACTTGTTCCAGGTTCTTCCTTCTTTACAATTCTGCAATACATCTTTAAAATCAGCATCATGCACATATTGATCTTTAATGGTCTCCAAACCAAATATTTTGAAGTCAAGTTGTGAAAGCATAGTATAGCGACGAGACAATGCATCAGCAATAACATTTTCTTTACCCTTCTTGTGTTTAATGACATAAGGGAAAGTTTCAATGAATTCAACCCATTTAGCATGTCGACGATTCAGTTTAGCTTGACTTTTAATATGTTTCAAAGATTCATGATCAGAATGTATAACAAATTCTTTGGGCCATAAATAATGTTGCCATGTTTCTAAAGTCCGAACAAGAGCATATAGTTCTTTATCATAAGTAGAATAATTCAGACTAGGCCCACTCATTCAGAAAAGTATGCAACAGGTTTGCCATCTTGTAATAACACACCTCCTAATCCAATGCCACTAGCATCACATTCAAGCTCAAAAGTCTTATTAAAATCAGGAAGTTGGAGTAAAGGAGCATGTGTCAACTTATCTTTCAATACCGTGAAGGCTTCTTCCTGTGCGGTACCCCAAACAAAAGGCACATCCTTCTTTGTAAGCTCGTTGAGAGGTGCAGCAATGGTGCTAAAATCTCTCACAAAACGCCTATAGAAACCAGCGAGTCCAAGAAAACTCCGCACTTGTGTGACCGTTTTGGGCTGCGGCCAACTCTCAATAGCTTCAATCTTGGCTTTATCAACTTCAATTCCCTGTGGAGTAACAACATAGCCAAGAAAAGATACTCGGTCGGTGCAAAAGGTGCAGTTCCCAAGGTTACCAAACAAACGTGCATCACGTAGAGCAATAAAAACAGCACGTAAATGTTCCAAATGTTCTTCCAAAGATTTGCTATAAATCAGTATATCATCAAAATAGACTACCACAAATCGTCCAATGAAAGCACGTAAAACTTCGTTCATTAGTCTCATGAAAGTACTAGGTGCATTAGTTAACCCAAAAGGCATGACTAACCACTCATATAAACCAAACTTAGTTTTAAATGCAGTTTTCCATTCATCTCCCAATTTCATACGAATTTGATGGTATCCACTACGCAAATCAACTTTGGAGAATATTGTAGAGCCACTCAATTCATCAAGCATATCATCGAGCCTAGGAATAGGATGACGATAACGAATAGTAATATTATTAATGCCTGTACAATCAACACACATACGCGACGTACCATCCTTTTTAGGCACGAGTATAATAGGAACAGCACAAGGACTAAGAGATTCGCGTATATAACCTTTGTCGAGCAGCTCCTGTACTTGACGCATAATCTCCTTCGTCTCCTCTGGATTGGTACGGTATGGTGCACGGTTGGGTAGCGATGCACCGGGAATTAAGTCAATTTGATGCTCAATCCCTCGAATAGGTGGTAATCCCGGTGGCACGTCTTGTGGGAAGACGTCAGCGAACTCCTGCAAAATGTGAGTGACAGCAGGGGGCAAAGAGGAAGGCACGTCCTCGAATGAAAATAATGCCTCTTTGCACACAAAAGCATAGCAAACAGATTTGCTGAAATCTAGTTCATCAATATCAGATTTTGTGGCAAGTAAACATATACTTTTCAATTTAATTTCAGAAACAACACTAGATGGTTTATTATTAGGTTTCATTTGTTGCTCAAATTCCTTTGCCACAATCTGATTTTCACTCTTATTTTTCTCCTGTTTTGCTTTATTAGCTCTATTAATGTCATCTTTCAAAATGGAATCAGGAGTCATAGGAAGCAAAGTAATATTTTTATCCTTATGAACAAGAGTATACTGATTGTTTCTACCATGGTGTACAGAATTTTTATCAAATTGCCATGGTCTACCTAGTAATAAGGAACATGCTTGCATGGGTACCACATCACAATCAACATAATCAGCATATGTAGAGATACTAAAATGCACACGAACAGTACGTGTTACCTTAACCTTGCCGCTGTTGTTGAACCATTGGATGTAGTAAGGATGTGGATGTGGTCTTGTGGTGAGAGATAGCTTCTCCACCATCTCCATGCTAGCCAAGTTGTTACAGCTCCCTCCATCTATGATGACGCGAACAGAACGTTCCTTCACAACTCCCTTTGTATGGAACAAATTATGCCTCTGATTTTGCTCTGCTTGTGTGACCTGCACACTCAAAACATGTTGAGCAACTAAACATTCATACCTGTCAGCGTCTTCAGGAGCCATGTATTGCGTCTCATTTTCAGAATCATGTCCACCATGTTCTTCACGTGTAATAAGAGCCAAAGTCTCCTCATCATAGTCACTAGCGGACTCATACCCACCATCCTCAGTAGCAATCATGACACGCTGAGATTTGCATTCTCTCGCAAAATGTCCTCTTCCCTTACAACGACGACAAATAATATCACTTGTGTGCCCTGTCGATGCCATGGAAGAAGAAGAGCTCTGCACAGGCCCGGCAGGTGTGCTCTTGGCAGAGAGTGGTGGTTGTGCCTGCTTTCTTGTATCACGGCTGGAGGTGGCACCTGATGGAGGTGATGGTGAAGTGGAAGTAGAAGATGCACGCGGTGTCCATGATGAAGGTCGACCTGCAGAAAAGTTAGTTCGCGCCAATGGCTGTCGATCCTGCACTTCACGTTCAGCTTTACAAGCAAGATGGAATAAACGAGTGATATTATTATAATCCTTATACTCTAGAATGGTCTGAATCTCTTTATTTAATCCACCCATAAAACGTGCAAGCATAGCTTCATTCTCCTCAACAATACCACATCTAATCATGCCAGTTTGTAATTCCTGATAATATTCTTCTACAGAATTGTTTCCTTGTCTTAAACGCTGCAATTTTTGAAGTAATTCACGTTGATAATATGGTGGAACCCAACGAGTACGCATAGCAGTTTTCAAAGCAGCCCAAGTAGCTGGAACAGGATATAATCTACAATGTTCAGACCACCAAACACATGCAAAGCTAGTGAAAGCACAAACAGCAGCAGGAACACGTCTCTCCTCAGGATATTGTAAACATGTAAATCGTTGTTCAGTTTCTAACTCCCAAGTAAGATATATATCAGGAACATATCTACCCTCAAATGGTGGAATATTCAATTTCAGTTTAGGGAGATGGTCATGATCTCGTACCTGAGGTGGTGGTGCCGGCCTACCGTTGCGAATATATACCTGAGGTCGACCTGCTGGTGGTGGTGCTGGTGGCTGCACGTAGTTCTGATTTTGATCAACCTCATCCTCATAATCGCCCGCATAATTGATAGAGGCAAAGGTGTCCCGTCTTTCGATGAGATGATGGATATCGCTTTGGTGGAAGTCGACTTTGACGATCCGACTACGAACGTGTGAGGACGTCGCGCCTTAGCAATCGCTAAACCAACTCCGAGAGGTTATCGACCACGCCGGAGCACGATCAACCTGACCACGAGGGTCTGTTTCCTGCGAGCAAACGAAGAACAAGCAAGAAACTGAGATTGCAATCTGGATATTGCGAATATAAGATGAAAGCTTTATTGATCAAGGTGGAGTTCTGTGACGCCTTTGTCTGGTCGCTGAACACAAACGAAGTACGCGAAGTTGCAGCTATGGCGAACTTTTAATCTAAACAAAACCCAAAGTCTAAACGACGCCCTAAGGGCTGTATATATGGAGGAAGAGGGGGGAATTTCGTGGCCCTTGAGGAAGGGGTCCGAAACCAACCCTATCTCTTGTTTCCCCACACAAACGGACTCTAAAAACAGCCTATACTTATGTATTTCGAAATTACATGGGCCTGGCCCAATAATAAGGTGACGCAGCACCTAGAATAGCCTCTGGACGAAAGTTATGAAGTAGCATCTTGTATATTTCGTCCAAGGCTTCATGCACGCATTATGGTGGCTTCAACGTCCTGAAATCATCACTTGTAACTCCGTTCTTGTTCCCCATGCGCATGCCATCATCTCCATGCTTGTTCTTGCTCCAATGTTCATCCTTCTCAAAGCTAGGCCCTTCATTTGTAAGCAAAACAAATGTATCCAATTTAGGCAGCATCATATTCTCATGAACATTAGAATCATTAGCAAGAAACGAAAGTACCTGGTAATTTAATTGGCGTGCGCGAGCTCTAGTAATTGGTCCAGTATGTATAGCAGCAGGGACTGTGGGTGTAATAATTGTATTGATGTCCTCATCATGACTACCTTGGATACGACCAAAAATATTGCATACATGCATATTTGTCAGGTGATTTCTAGTGCAAACTATTCAATAATCTATTTATGTTATCCAGAACAAAAATACTTCACACACTTTTGTGTTTTGTCTAATTGCAGGTGTATGGGACATTTGTACAATCCACATATGAAGATAAGGCAAAAGGAGAAGTTTAGGTTCTGTTCAAAAAGTCCTCTCACGTCACTTTTGGGCCAAGAGAAGATAGAGTCCAAGTCTCTCACGTTCTGGATTCAGATTCGGACTGCACAGACATACCTGACTCAAAACGCCAACAACTTTTTCATACGGACTCCGAATTGGGTGATTCTTTTTTTGTTGGAAACTAGATTTCGTGCTCTTTCCAACCCAATTGGATTCACCTTTAAATTCGTCCGGAGCATTGAGTTATGGTCGAAACAATCTGACGTTGCACCAGAATCCGAGTCAAACTACAAGTCCAAAGGTGTTGCATCACCTCCACTTGGGCCCATGTGCCTTGTACGACCTAGGGTTGGTTTTAGGCTGCCTTGGGACGTCCTCCCACCTCCTTGGCCGCCACCCCTTGCTCCTATATAAGTAGATCCATCTAGTAGCTTTTTCCTTGGGTTTTGTTTAGATTAAAAGTTCGCCCTAGCTGCAACTTCGCGTACTTCGTTTGTGTTCAGCGACCAGACAAAGGCGTCACAGAACCCCACCTTGATCAATAAAGCTTTCATCTTATATTCGCAATATCCGGATTGCAATCTCAGTTTCTTGCTTGTTCTTCGTTTGCTCGCAGGAAACAGACCCTCGTGGTCAGGTTGATCGTGCTCCGGCGTGGTCGATAACCTCTCGGAGTTGGTTTAGCGATTGCTAAGGCGCGACGTCCTCGCACGTTCGTAGTCGGATCGTCAAAGTCGACTTCCACCAAAGCGATATCCATCATCTCATCGAAAGACGGGACACCTTTGCCTCTATCAAGTGGTATCAGATTTCCAGGTTGCTCGGTGAGATTTTACAGTTTTTCATAGTTTAGATCGAGTCTGTTCTTCATACCTACAGTCCACGAAAAAGCCACACAAAAAATTAGGGTTAGTTCATCATATCCGAACCAATCTGAGCCTTTGCATAATCTTTTTAGGGTTTTTGCTTTGTTGAATTTGCGGTTGCATCGTCGTGTCAAGTTGCTGGTCTTAGAGCCTAGTCTTTTAGAGTTTCGAGTTCTGGTCATAAGTTGTCACGCCGCCGCCGCACCATCATCATCGCCTTGCCATCTACCACCATTGCTTATCCGCCACCGCTTTGCATCCGTATCCATATACCACCACCAATCCGTATCCATATACCACCACCGATCCGTATCCATATACCACTACCGCTACCATATACCACCACCGCTGCCATATCCTACCGCCATATATCCACCACCAATCCGAGTTCTTTTCATATTCGGTTGGTTTTAGAGATCCATATATTTTCCGTTTCGTGTTTCCTTGCCTGAGTAGGTCTCGGAAAAAAAAAAGAGTCTGGAGACCCCCGGGCAGTTTTTAGGCCAAAATTTCGGCAACCAAAAATATTTTTTCCCTATCCTATTTTTAGGCCCCGGGTAGTGTTTTGAGACACTCGCCATCATAGTGATTTTTTGTCGCACTTTTTCGTCGTCGCTGCCCTGATTTCCGAAAAAAAAATAGTCAAAAAAATTTGTGCCCATCCTGTCAGTTTGACCTGGGAAGAGTTTTGAGACACTCGCCATTATAGTGATTTTTCGCAAAAAAAAAGAGGCGCAAAAAAAAAAGAGCGCAAAAAAAAAGAGCGAAAAAAAAATTCCAGAGTGTGCTTTTCCCTTGTTTACGTGCAGCGCCGTGATTTTGTTAGTGTTCTAGGCTCGCGTCTCTAGCATGGTCTAGCCTAGGACCAGCACAGTACCGTCGTTGAGCGTTTATTCAACTTTGCATCTCTGAATTGATTATTGCTTACCATTTTGCTACCATATTATAAGCCTTCCCAGCTCCACATAAGTCTACATCGTGCGTTTGACTCTTCCTGGTAATCGCTATATCCAAGCTTTGAGAGTTTTTGACTACAACGGTTGCCGATCACCACCTGCTGCTGGGTAAGAACTGGTAAGAATTTGAGATTCGCTTGAAGGTTTTGTGACACACCACCATCACCACCACTTCTAGTAGTCTGCAGGATCATATTCTTTTGTGTTTCTTTTGCTGCTAACCATGGCAGGTTCACAAGCCGATGAGACTGATTGGGAGAACATGACGAACAAGGAGTTGCATGATAAATTTCAGCAAATGATGAGTGGCCAGGTGGGAGATGTGCTAAACAGATTTGAAGAGGCTATGGAGAAGATAGATGCCGTGGAGAAGTCGTTTGAGACAAAGCTGGATAACAAGTTTACTGAATTACTCAAGCGTCTTCCCCAACCACCACCGGCTGCACATGTCGCTCCTCTACAACAACAACAACCACATCTCCAACGCCGCCTTCCAAATCAAGTGGGACGGGCACAGCGCGTTCCAATTGAGATTGGTCAAAATTCGGGTGCTGCTGCACCTACTGTTGATGCTTCTTTGGCTCCTGCTCCTGCGGCGGCTGAGGAGGATGATGATTATGCGGGCGATTATGAGGATGAGGTTGATCAAAATCAGAACTACGTGCAGCCACCAGCACCACCACCAGCAGGTCGACCTCAGGTATATATTCGCAACGGTAGGCCGGCACCACCACCTCAGGTACGAGATCATGACCATCTCCCTAAACTGAAATTGAATATTCCACCATTTGAGGGTAGATATGTTCCTGATATATATCTTACTTGGGAGTTAGAAACTGAACAACGATTTACATGTTTACAATATCCTGAGGAGAGACGTGTTCCTGCTGCTGTTTGTGCTTTCACTAGCTTTGCATGTGTTTGGTGGTCTGAACATTGTAGATTATATCCTGTTCCAGCTACTTGGGCTGCTTTGAAAACTGCTATGCGTACTCGTTGGGTTCCACCATATTATCAACGTGAATTACTTCAAAAATTGCAGCGTTTAAGACAAGGAAAAAATTCTATAGAAGAATATTATCAGGAATTACAAACTGGCATGATTAGATGTGGTATTGTTGAGGAGAATGAAGCTATGCTTGCACGTTTTATGGGTGGATTAAATAAAGAGATTCAGACCATTCTAGAGCATAAGGATTATAATAATATCACTCGTTTATTCCATCTTGCTTGTAAAGCTGAACGTGAAGTGCAGGATCGACAGCCATTGGCGCGAACTAACTTTTCTGCAGGTCGACCTTCATCATGGACACCGCGTGCATCTTCTACTTCCACTTCACCATCACCTCCATCAGGTGCCACCTCCAGCCGTGATACAAGAAAGCAGGCACAACCACCACTCTCTGCCAAGAGCACACCTGCCGGGCCTGTGCAGAGCTCTTCTTCTTCCATGGCATCGACAGGGCACACAAGTGATATTATTTGTCGTCGTTGTAAGGGAAGAGGACATTTTGCGAGAGAATGCAAATCTCAGCGTGTCATGATTGCTACTGAGGATGGTGGGTATGAGTCCGCTAGTGACTATGATGAGGAGACTTTGGCTCTTATTACACGTGAAGAACATGGTGGAGATGATTCTGAAAATGAGACGCAATACATGGCTCCTAAAGACGCTGACAGGTATGAATGTTTAGTTGCTCAACGTGTTTTGAGTGTGCAGGTCACACAAGCAGAGCAAAATCAGAGGCATAATTTGTTCCATACAAAGGGAGTTGTGAAGGAACGTTCTGTTCGCGTCATCATCGATGGAGGGAGCTGTAACAACTTGGCTAGCATGGAGATGGTGGAGAAGCTATCTCTCACCACAAGACCACATCCACATCCTTACTACATCCAATGGTTCAACAACAGCGGCAAGGTTAAGGTAACACGTACCGTTCGTGTGCATTTTAGTATCTCTACATATGCTGATTATGTTGATTGTGATGTGGTACCCATGCAAGCATGTTCCTTATTACTAGGTAGACCATGGCAATTTGATAAAAATTCTATACACCATGGTAGAAACAATCAGTATACTCTTGTTCATAAGGATAAAAATATTACTTTGCTTCCTATGACTCCTGATTCCATTTTGAAAGATGACATTAATAGAGCTAATAAAGCAAAACAGGAGAAAAATAAGAGTGAAAATCAGATTGTGGCAAAGGAATTTGAGCAACAAATGAAACCTAATAATAAACCATCTAGTGTTGTTTCTGAAATTAAATTGAAAAGTGCATGTTTACTTGCCACAAAATCTGATATTGATGAACTAGATTTCCACAAATCTGTTTGCTATTCTTTTGTGTGCAAAGAGGCATTATTTTCATTCGAGGATGTGCCTTCCTCTTTGCCCCCTGCGGTCACTAACATTTTGCAGGAGTTCGCTGACGTCTTCCCACAAGACGTGCCACCGGGATTACCACCTATTCGAGGGATTGAGCATCAAATTGACTTAATTCCCGGTGCATCGCTACCCAACCGTGCACCATACCGTACCAATCCAGAGGAGACGAAGGAGATTATGCGTCAAGTACAGGAGCTGCTTGACAAAGGTTATATACGCGAATCTCTTAGTCCTTGTGCTGTTCCTATTATACTTGTGCCTAAAAAGGATGGTACGTCGCGTATGTGTGTTGATTGTAGAGGCATTAATAATATTACTATTCGTTATCGTCATCCTATTCCTAGGCTAGATGATATGCTTGATGAATTGAGTGGCTCTACAATATTCTCCTAAGTTGATTTGCGTAGTGGATACCATCAAATTCGTATGAAATTGGGAGATGAATGGAAAACTGCCTTTAAAACTAAGTTTGGTTTATATGAGTGGTTAGTCATGCCTTTTGGGTTAACTAATGCACCTAGTACTTTCATGAGACTAATGAACGAAGTTTTACGTGCTTTCATTGGACGATTTGTGGTAGTCTATTTTGATGATATACTGATTTATAGCAAATCTTTGGAAGAACATTTGGAACATTTACGTGCTGTTTTTATTGCTCTACGTGATGCACGTTTGTTTGGTAACCTTGGGAAGTGCACCTTTTGCACCGACCGAGTATCTTTTCTTGGCTATGTTGTTACTCCACAGGGAATTGAAGTTGATAAAGCCAAGATTGAAGCTATTGAGAGTTGGCCGCAGCCCAAAACGGTCACACAAGTGCGGAGTTTTCTTAGACTCGCTGGTTTCTATAGGCGTTTTGTGAGAGATTTTAGCACCATTGCTGCACCTCTCAACGAGCTTACAAAGAAGGATGTGCCTTTTGTTTGGGGTACCGCACAGGAAGAAGCCTTCACGGTATTGAAAGATAAGTTGACACATGCTCCTTTACTCCAACTTCCTGATTTTAATAAGACTTTTGAGCTTGAATGTGATGCTAGTGGCATTGGATTAGGAGGTGTGTTATTACAAGATGGCAAACCTGTTGCATACTTTTCTGAAAAATTGAGTGGGCCTAGTCTGAATTATTCTACTTATGATAAAGAACTATATGCTCTTGTTCGGACTTTAGAAACATGGCAACATTATTTATGGCCCAAAGAATTTGTTATACATTCTGATCATGAATCTTTGAAACATATTAAAAGTCAAGCTAAACTGAATCGTAGACATGCTAAATGGGTTGAATTCATTGAAACTTTCCCTTATGTCATTAAACACAAGAAGGGTATACTATGCTTTCACAACTTGACTTCAAAATATTTGGTTTGGAGACCATCAAAGATCAATATGTGCATGATGCTGATTTTAAAGATGTATTGCAGAATTGTAAAGAAGGAAGAACCTGGAACAAGTTTGTCGTTAATGATGGATTTGTGTTCCGTGCTAACAAGCTATGCATTCCAGCTAGCTCTCTTCGTCTTTTGTTGTTGCAGGAGGCGCATGGAGGAGGATTAATGGGACACTTTGGCGTGAAGAAGACGGAGGACGTACTTGCTACACATTTCTTTTGGCCAAAGATGAGACGGGATGTTGAGCGTTTTGTTGCTCGCTGCACTACATGTCAAAAAGCTAAGTCACGACTCAATCCTCATGGTTTATATATGCCTTTGCCTGTACCTAGTGTTCCTTGGGAGGATATATCTATGGACTTTGTTTTAGGTTTACCTCGAACAAAGAAGGGGAGGGATAGCATATTTGTTGTCGTGGATAGATTCTCGAAAATGGCACACTTTATACCATGTCATAAAAGCGATGATGCTGTTAATGTTGCTGATTTGTTCTTTCGTGAAATTATTCGCTTGCATGGTGTGCCAAATACTATTGTTTCCGATTGTGATACTAAATTTCTTAGCCACTTTTGGAGATGTTTATGGGCTAAGTTGGGGACTAAACTGCTTTTTAGTACTACTTGTCACCCCCAAACTGATGGACAAACTGAAGTAGTCAATAGAACATTGTCTACTATGCTTAGGGCTGTTTTGAAGAATAATAAGAAAATGTGGGAAGAATGCTTGCCTCATATTGAGTTTGCTTATAATCGTTCATTGCATTCTACTACTAAGATGTGCCCTTTTGAAATTGTGTATGGTTTCCTACCTCGTGCACCTATTGATTTGTTGCCTCTTCCATCTTCGGAGAAGGTTAATTTTGATGCTAAACAACGTGCTGAATTGATCTTAAAAATGCATGAGTTAACTAAGGAAAACATTGAGCGTATGAATGCTAAATATAAACTTGCTGGAGATAAGGGTAGAAAACATGTTGTGTTTGCACCTGGAGATTTTGTTTGGTTACATTTGCGTAAGGATAGATTTCCTGATTTGCGCAAATCAAAGCTAATGCCACGTGCTGATGGTCCTTTTAAGGTGTTAGAGAAAATAAATGATAATGCATATAAACTTGAGCTGCCTGCAGATTTTGGGGTTAGTCCCACTTTTAACATTGCAGATTTGAAGCCTTATTTGGGTGAGGAAGATGAGCTTCCGTCGAGGACGACTTCATTTCAAGAAGGGGAGGATGATGAGGACATCAATACCATTGTTACACCCACAGACCCTGCTGCTATACATACTGGACCAATTACTAGAGCTCGCGCACGCCAATTAAATTACCAGGTACTTTCGTTTCTTGGTAATGATTCTAATATTCATGCGAATATGATGCTGCCTAAATTGGATACATTTGTTTTGCTTACAAATGAAGGGCCTAGCTTTGAGAAGGATGAACATTGGAGCAAGAACAAGCATGGAGATGATGGCATGCGCATGGGGAACAAGAACGGAGTGACAAGTGATGATTTCAAGACGTTGAAGCCACCATAATGCGTGCATGAAACCTTGGACAAAATATACAAGATGCTACTTCATAACTTTCGTCCAGAGGCTATTCTAGGTGCTGCGTCACCTTATTAATTGGGCCAGGCCCATGTAATTTCGAAATACATCAGTATAGGCTGTTTTTATAGTCCGTATGTGTGGGGAAACAAGAGATAGGGTTGGTTTCGGACCCCTTCCTCAAGGGCCACGAAATTCCCCCCCTCTTCCTCCATATATACAGCCCTTAGGGCATTGTTTAGACTTTGGGTTTTGTTTAGATTAAAAGTTCGCCATAGCTGCAACTTCGCGTACTTCGTTTGTGTTCAGCGACCAGACAAAGGCGTCACAGAACTCCACCTTGATCAATAAAGCTTTCATCTTATATTCGCAATATCCAGATTGCAATCTCAGTTTCTTGCTTGTTCTTCGTTTGCTCGCAGGAAACAGACCCTCGTGGTCAGGTTGATCGTGCTCCGGCGTGGTCGATAACCTCTCGGAGTTGGTTTAGCGATTGCTAAGGCGCGACGTCCTCGCACGTTCGTAGTCGGATCGTCAAAGTCGACTTCCACCAAAGCGATATCCATCATCTCATCGAAAGACGGGACACCTTTGCCTCTATCAGTCGGCCACCATGTCTCGTAGTTGATCCTTTAGCTCGCCCAACTTGGTGTCGATGTAGTCCCTTTTCCTTGCTTCAGAGTGTCGGATGTCGATGGCGAGGTTGTCGAGGCGCTCTCGCAAGGTAGATTGTGCACCTTGCATTTGTCGTTGTAGTCCAAAGATGGACGCTTTGGTGATGTAGTTATTCGTGTCGTCGTTGTTGTGGAAGACTAGAGATGAAATGCCTTGCCTATCCATCACAAGACTCGAGCAAATATGAGTGGGAGAAAGAGAAGAACTATACCAAATGTACCTTGACCGATGTTGAAGATGGATCAATGATCACTCAATGTGTAACAAGGAAATAGCACAATTGGTACCAATTCTTGTCGGTTTCTCACACCTACACAAGTAAGGCTTATGGTGGAGCTCGGTGAGGATAGTGGCACAAAAAATTTGATGCAAAATGTTAGCAAGAGTCAATAGTGTTGAAAAAGATTCACAAATTCGTAAGTGAAACAAGTAGACCAATAGCAAAGAATGGCACACGGAAACACACACACGAATAGATAAATGGGGTCGTGCAACCAAGGAATGAGCCAAAATGTGGAGTCCACGGAAAACGTTCGTGTTGCACAACTCAAGAGAGACGCTAGCACGATTGCTCTATAGGCGGATACGACACTTGTGCACAACCTATGATATGCAAAATGGATAAACTTTCTATCCCAAGTATGCTATGTATGTATGGTTCCCGGTGTTTGATCCAAGATGATCGGATATGACAATCTGATGCAATGTGGGATGATGTTATGGCACTTGCTTACAAGCTCTTTGTTCACTCTCTTTTGCTTAAAAGCTTATTCTCTTCTTTTTTATATGTATGGCCACTTTTGCACAATGCACAAACCAAGATAGCAATTGTGTATATGCGGGAACAATCTTTGTGACACAATGGGTGATATGATACCAAGATGATATGGTATGTATGCAATGGGAGGTGTAGATCACTAATATGCACAAGTAACGTTGCCGGCAATACTCAAATGGCTAGTCTCGATAGGCAAGTGACCCAAAATGGGCTAGGGGTTATCAATGCAATTGCAAGGGGAATATACAATGGTGTCGTCGAGGTTACCGTCCTTGGCGATGATGAGTGGCGGTGTTCTTGATGTAGATACCAAGATGATGGAGACTCGTCCCTATGTAGCCGAAACACCTTAGGAAACGGAAAAACCACAACTCAAAATCTCAAGGACAAAAGTCAAACGGTGGTAGTGGAAAGCGGTGGTGGTTTTGCGGAAGCTCAATGGGATTGCGGAAATGCAATGATGGGGTTTTAAGACGCAATGCGGAAATGGAGGGTAAGGTGGTATACTATACACGGTGTCGGAGTTGGAAGCACGGTCCCTAAGTAGCCGAAACACCTTAGGAGACACAACTCACAACACAAACAAAATTGGGTTAGGTTGTTGTCGGAAGTGTATGGTGGGTAAGCCTATGCGGTAGTGGTGGTGGTGGTTGATGAAGAAGCAACCGTCCCTAAGTAGCCGAAACACCTTAGGAGACTTGAATCACAACTCAAACAACCACAAATGCTAAGGGGAACAAAATGTGTTCGGTTGCGGAAGTCGGTGGTGGTTATGCGGAAGTTATGGTGGAAGCCCTAGGCAAAGATGCCAAAGTGCCAAAATTTGATGGAGTCATATGGTGATGAAACCTACCTAAAGGGATAGAGGATGTCAATAGCTACTCAACGAGCTAAAGAACGCGAAAATCGGACTCCGGATGTGGAAGTTATGCACAAAACGGTGAAACGGGGAAGGCTGAAATGCCAGGGGCCGGACATCCGGGGCTCGGGCCGGATTTCCGAGACCTGATGTGATAGAGGCAAAGGTGTCCCGTCTTTCGATGAGATGATGGATATCGCTTTGGTGGAAGTCGACTTTGACGATCCGACTACGAACATGCGAGGACGTCGCGCCTTAGCAATCGCTAAACCAACTCCGAGAGGTTAACGACCACGCCGGAGCACGATCAACCTGACCACGAGGGTCTGTTTCCTGCGAGCAAACGAAGAACAAGCAAGAAACTGAGATTGCAATCTGGATATTGCGAATATAAGATGAAAGCTTTATTGACCAAGGTGGAGTTCTGTGACACCTTTGTCTGGTCGCTGAACACAAACGAAGTACGCGAAGTTGCAGCTATGGCGAACTTTTAATCTAAATGAAACCCAAAGTCTAAACGACGCCCTAAGGGCTGTATATATGGAGGAAGAGGGGGGGAATTTCGTGGCCCTTGAGGAAGGGGTCCGAAACCAACCCTATCTCTTGTTTCCCCACACATACGGACTCTAAAAACAGCCTATACTGATGTATTTCGAAATTACATGGGCCTGGCCCAATAATAAGGTGACGCAGCACCTAGAATAGCCTCTGGACGAAAGTTATGAAGTAGCATCTTGTATATTTCGTCCAAGGTTTCATGCACGCATTATGGTGGCTTCAACATCTTGAAATCATCACTTGTAACTCCGTTCTTGTTCCCCATGCGCATGCCATCATCTCCATGCTTGTTCTTGCTCCAATGTTCATCCTTCTCAAAGCTAGGCCCTTCATTTGTAAGCAAAACAAATGTATCCAATTTAGGCAGCATCATATTCTCATGAATATTAGAATCATTACCAAGAAATGAAAGTACCTGGTAATTTAATTGGCGTGCGCGAGCTCTAGTAACTGGTCCAGTATGTATAGCAGCAGGGGCTGTGGGTGTAACAATGGTATTGATGTCCTCATCATCCTCCCCTTCTTGAAATGAAGTCGTCCTCGACGGAAGCTCATCTTCCTCACCCAAATAAGGCTTCAAATCTGCAATGTTAAAAGTGGGACTAACCCCAAAATCTGCAGGCAGCTCAAGTTTATATGCATTATCATTTATTTTCTCTAACACCTTAAAAGGACCATCAGCACGTGGCATTAGCTTTGATTTGCGCAAATCAGGAAATCTATCCTTACGCAAATGTAACCAAACAAGATCTCCAGGTGCAAACACAACATGTTTTCTACCCTTATCTCCAGCAAGTTTATATTTAGCATTCATACGCTCAATGTTTTCCTTAGTTAACTCATGCATTTTTAAGATCAATTCAGCACGTTGTTTAGCATCAAAATTAACCTTCTCCGAAGATGGAAGAGGCAACAAATCAATAGGTGCACGAGGTAGGAAACCATACACAATTTCAAAAGGGCACATCTTCGTAGTAGAATGCAATGAACGATTATAAGCAAACTCAATATGAGGCAAGCATTCTTCCCACATTTTCTTATTATTCTTCAAAACAGCCCTAAGCATAGTAGACAATGTTCTATTGACTACTTCAGTTTGTCCATCAGTTTGGGGGTGACAAGTAGTACTAAAAAGCAGTTTAGTCCCCAACTTAGCCCATAAACATCTCCAAAAGTGGCTAAGAAATTTAGTATCACGATCTGAAACAATAGTATTTGGCACACCATGCAAGCGAATAATTTCACGAAAGAACAAATCAGCAACATTAACAGCATCATCGCTTTTATGACATGGTATAAAGTGTGCCATTTTCGAGAATCTATCCACGACAACAAATATGCTATCCCTCCCCTTCTTTGTTCGAGGTAAACCTAAAACAAAGTCCATAGATATATCCTCCCAAGGAACACTAGGTACAGGCAAAGGCATATATAAACAATGAGGATTGAGTCGTGACTTAGCTTTTTGACATGTAGTGCATCGAGCAATAAAACGCTCAACATCCCGTCTCATCTTTGGCCAAAAGAAATGTGTAGCAAGTACGTCCTCCGTCTTCTTCACGCCAAAGTGTCCCATTAATCCTCCTCCATGCGCCTCCTGCAACAACAAAAGACGAACGGAGCTAGCTGGAATGCATAGCTTGTTAGCACGAAACACAAATCCATCATTAACAACAAACTTGTTCCACATTCTTCCTTCTTTACAATTATGCATTACATCTTTAAAATCAGCATCATGCACATATTGATCTTTGATGGTCTCCAAACCAAATATTTTGAAGTCAAGTTGTGAAAGCATAGTATAGCGACGAGACAAAGCATCAGCAATAACATTTTCTTTTCCCTTCTTGTGTTTAATGACATAAGGGAAAGTCTCAATGAATTCAACCCATTTAGCATCTCTACGATTCAGTTTAGCTTGACTTTTAATATGTTTCAATGATTCATGATCAGAATGTATAACAAATTCTTTGGGCCATAAATAATGTTGCCATGTTTCTAAAGTCCGAACAAGAGCATATAATTCTTTATCATAAGTAGAATAATTCAGACTAGGCCCACTCAATTTTTCAGAAAAGTATGCAACAGGTTTGCCATCTTGTAATAACACACCTCCTAATCCAATTCCACTAGCATCACATTCAAGCTCAAAAGTCTTATTAAAATCAGGAAGTTGGAGTAAAGGAGCATGTGTCAACTTATCTTTCAATACCGTGAAGGCTTCTTCCTGTGCGGTACCCCAAAGAAAAGGCACATCTTTCTTTGTAAGCTCATTGAGAGGTGCAGCAATGGTGCTGAAATCTCTCACAAAACGCCTATAGAATCTAGCGAGGCCAAGAAAACTCCTCACTTGTGTGACCGTTTTGGGCTGCGGCCAACTCTCAATAGCTTCAATCTTGGCTTTATCAACTTCAATTCCCTGTGGAGTAACAACATAGCCAAGAAAAGATACTCGGTCGGTGCAAAAGGTGCACTTCCCAAGGTTACCAAACAAACGTGCATCACGTAGAGCAATAAAAACAGCACGTAAATGTTCCAAATGTTCCTCCAAAGATCTGCTATAAATCAATATGTCATCAAAGTAAACTACCACAAATCGTCCAATGAAAACACGTAAAACTTCGTTCATTAATCTCATGAAAGTACTAGGCGCATTAGTTAACCCAAAAGGCATGACTAATGATAGAGGCAAAGGTGTCCCGTCTTTCGATGAGATGATGGATATCGCTTTGGTGGAAGTCGACTTTGACGATCCGACTACGAACGTGCGAGGACGTCGCGCCTTAGCAATCGCTAAACCAACTCCGAGAGGTTATTGACCACGCCGGAGCACGATCAACCTGACCACGAGGGTCTGTTTCCTGCGAGCAAACGAAGAACAAGCAAGAAACTAAGATTGCAATCTGGATATTGCGAATATAAGATGAAAGCTTTATTGATCAAGGTGGGGTTCTGTGACGCCTTTGTCTGGTCGTTGAACACAAACGAAGTACGCGAAGTTGCAGCTATGGCGAACTTTTAATCTAAACAAAACCCAAAGTCTAAACGATGCCCTAAGGGCTGTATATATGGAGGAAGAGGGGGGAATTTCGTGGCCCTTGGTGGAGGGGTCCGAAATCAACCCTATCCCTTGTTTCCCCACACATACGGACTCTAAAAATAGCCTATACTTATGTATTTCGAAATTACATGGGCCTGGCCCAATAATAAGGTGACGCAGCACCTAAAATAGCCTCGGGACGAAATTTATGAAGTGGCATCTTGTATATTTCGTCCAAGGCTTCATGCACCCATTATGGTGGCTTCAAAGTCCTGAAATCATCACTTGTAACTCCGTTCTTGTTCCCCTTGAGCATGCCATCATCTCCATGCTTGTTCTTGCTCCAATGTTCATCCTTCTCCAAGCTAGGCCCTTCATTTGTAAGCAAAACAAATGTATCCAATTTAGGCAGCATCATATTCCCATGAACATTAGAATCATTACCAAGAAACGAAAGTACCTGGTAATTTAGTTGGCGTGCACGAGCTCTAGTAATTGGTCCAGTATGTATAGCAGCAGGGGCTGTGGGTGTAACAATTGTATTGATGTCCTCATCATCCTCCCCTTCTTGAAATGAAGTCGTCCTCGACGGAAGTTCATCTTCCTCACCCAAATAAGGCTTCAAATCTGCAATGTTAAAAGTGGGACTAACTCCAAAATCTGCAGGCAGCTCAAGTTTATATGCATTATCATTTATTTTCTCTAACACCTTAAAGGGACCATCAGCACGTGGCATTAGCTTTGATTTGCGCAAATCAGGAAATCTATCCTTACGCAAATGTAACCAAACAAGATCTCCAGGTGCAAACACAACATGTTTTCTACCCTTATCTCCAGCAAGTTTATATTTAGCATTCATACGCTCAATGTTTTCCTTAGTTAACTCATGCATTTTTAAGATCAATTCAGCACGTTGTTTAGCATCAAAATTAACCTTCTCCGAAGATGGAAGAGGCAACAAATCAATAGGTGCACGAGGTAGGAAACCATACACAATTTCAAAAGGGCACATCTTAGTAGTAGAATGCAATGAACGATTATAAGCAAACTCAATATGAGGCAAGCATTCTTCCCACATTTTCTTATTATTCTTCAAAACAGCCCTAAGCATAGTAGACAATGTTCTATTGACTACTTCAGTTTGTCCATCAGTTTGGGGGTGACAAATAGTACTAAAAAGCAGTTTAGTCCCCAACTTAGCCCATAAACATCTCCAAAAGTGGCTAAGAAATTTAGTATCACGATCGGAAACAATAGTATTTGGCACACCATGCAAGCGAATAATTTCACGAAAGAACAAATCAGCAACATTAACAGCATCATCGCTTTTATGACATGGTATAAAGTGTGCCATTTTCGAGAATCTATCCACGACAACAAATATGCTATCCCTCCCCTTCTTTGTTCGAGGTAAACCTAAAACAAAGTCCATAGATATATCCTCCCAAGGAACACTAGGTACAGGCAAAGGCATATATAAACCATGAGGATTGAGTCGTGACTTAGCTTTTTGACATGTAGTGCAGCGACCAACAAAACGCTCAACATCCCGTCTCATCTTTGGCCAAAAGAAATGTGTAGCAAGTACGTCCTCTGTCTTCTTCACGCCAAAGTGTCCCATTAATCCTCCGCCATGCGCCTCCTGCAACAACAAAAGACGAAGAGAGCTAGCTGGAATGCATAGCTTGTTAGCACGGAACACAAATCCATCATTAACGACAAACTTGTTCCAGGTTCTTCCTTCTTTACAATTCTGCAATACATCTTTAAAATCAGCATCATGCACATATTGATCTTTGATGGTCTCCAAACCAAATATTTTGAAGTCAAGTTGTGAAAGCAATAGCGACGAGACAATGCATCAGCAATAACATTTTCTTTACCCTTCTTGTGTTTAATGACATAAGGGAAAGTATCAATGAATTCAACCCATTTAGCATGTCTACGATTCAGTTTAGCTTGACTTTTAATATGTTTCAAAGATTCATGATCAGAATGTATAACAAATTCTTTGGGCCATAAATAATGTTGCCATGTTTCTAAAGTCCGAACAAGAGCATATAGTTCTTTATCATAAGTAGAATAATTCAGACTAGGCCCACTCAATTTTTCAGAAAAGTATGCAACAGGTTTGCCATCTTGTAATAACACACCTCCTAATCCAATGCCACTAGCATCACATTCAAGCTCAAAAGTCTTATTAAAATCAGGAAGTTGGAGTAAAGGAGCATGTGTCAACTTATCTTTCAATACCGTGAAGGCTTCTTCCTGTGCGGTACCCCAAACAAAAGGCGCATCCTTCTTTGTAAGCTCGTTGAGAGGTGCAGCAATGGTGCTAAAATCTCTCACAAAACGCCTATAGAAACCAGCGAGTCCAAGAAAACTCCGCACTTGTGTGACCGTTTTGGGCTGCGGCCAACTCTCAATAGCTTCAATCTTGGCTTTATCAACTTCAATTCCTTGTGGAGTAACAACATAGCCAAGAAAAGATACTCGGTCGGTGCAAAAGGTGCACTTCCCAAGGTTACCAAACAAACGTGCATCACGTAGAGCAATAAAAACAGCACGTAAATGTTCCAAATGTTCTTCCAAAGATTTGCTATAAATCAGTATATCATCAAAATAGACTACCACAAATCGTCCAATGAAAGCACGTAAAACTTCGTTCATTAGTCTCATGAAAGTACTAGGTGCATTAGTTAACCCAAAAGGCATGACTAACCACTCATATAAACCAAACTTAGTTTTAAAGGCAGTTTTCCATTCATCTCCCAATTTCATACGAATTTGATGGTATCCACTACGCAAATCAACTTTGGAGAATATTGTAGAGCCACTCAATTCATCAAGCATATCATCTAGCCTAGGAATAGGATGACGATAACGAATAGTAATATTATTAATGCCTCTACAATCAACACACATACGCGACGTACCATCCTTTTTAGGCACGAGTATAATAGGAACAACACAAGGACTAAGAGATTCGCTTATATAACCTTTGTCAAGCAGCTCCTGTACTTGACGCATAATCTCCTTCGTCTCCTCTGGATTGGTACGGTATGGTGCACGGTTGGGTAGCGATGCACCGGGAATTAAGACAATTTGATGCTCAATCCCTCGAATAGGTGGTAATCCCGGTGGCACGTCTTGTGGGAAGACGTCAGCGAACTCCTGCAAAATGTTAGTGACAGCAGGGGGCAAAGAGGAAGGCACGTCCTCGAATGAAAATAATGCCTCTTTGCACACAAAAGCATAGCAAACAGATTTGTGGAAATCTAGTTCATCAATATCAGATTTTGTGGCAAGTAAACATGCACTTTTCAATTTAATTTCAGAAACAACACTAGGTGGTTTATTATTAGGTTTCATTTGTTGCTCAAATTCCTTTGCCACAATCTGATTTTCACTCTTATTTTTCTCCTGTTTTGCTTTATTAGCTCTATTAATGTCATCTTTCAAAATGGAATCAGGAGTCATAGGAAGCAAAGTAATATTTTTATCCTTATGAACAAGAGTATACTGATTGTTTCTACCATGGTGTACAGAATTTTTATCAAATTGCCATGGTCTACCTAGTAATAAGGAACATGCTTGCATGGGTACCACATCACAATCAACATAATCAGCATATGTAGAGATACTAAAATGCACACGAACGGTACGTGTTACCTTAACCTTGCCGCTGTTGTTGAACCATTGGATGTAGTAAGGATGTGGATGTGGTCTTGTGGTGAGAGATAGCTTCTCCACCATCTCCATGCTAGCCAAGTTGTTACAGCTCCCTCCATCGATGATGACGCGAACAGAACGTTCCTTCACAACTCCCTTTGTATGGAACAAATTATGCCTCTGATTTTGCTCTGCTTGTGTGACCTGCACACTCAAAACACGTTGAGCAACTAAACATTCATACCTGTCAGCGTCTTCAGGAGCCATGTATTGCGTCTCATTTTCAGAATCATCTCCACCATGTTCTTCACGTGTAATAAGAGCCAAAGTCTCCT
Organism: Triticum aestivum; assembly: GCF_018294505.1. Taxonomy (NCBI): domain Eukaryota; kingdom Viridiplantae; phylum Streptophyta; class Magnoliopsida; order Poales; family Poaceae; genus Triticum; species Triticum aestivum. The sequence goes on from NC_057808.1 coordinate 186,489,216, forward strand.
CATCATAGTCACTAGCGGACTCATACCCACCATCCTCAGTAGCAATCATGACACGCTGAGATTTGCATTCTCTCGCAAAATGTCCTCTTCCCTTACAACGACGACAAATAATATCACTTGTGTGCCCTGTCGATGCCATGGAAGAAGAAGAGCTCTGCGCAGGCCCAGCAGGCGTGCTCTTGGCAGAGAGTGGTGGTTGTGCCTGCTTTCTTGTATCACGGCTGGAGGTGGCACCTGATGGAGGTGATGGTGAAGTGGAAGTAGAAGATGCACGCGGTGTCCATGATGAAGGTCGACCTGCAGAAAAGTTAGTTCGCGCCAATGGCTGTCGATCCTGCACTTCACGTTCAGCTTTACAAGCAAGATGGAATAAACGAGTGATATTATTATAATCCTTATACTCTAGAATGGTCTGAATCTCTTTATTTAATCCACCCATAAAACGTGCAAGCATAGCTTCATTCTCCTCAACAATACCACATCTAATCATGCCAGTTTGTAATTCCTGATAATATTCTTCTACAGAATTTTTCCCTTGTCTTAAACGCTGCAATTTTTGAAGTAATTCACGTTGATAATATGGTGGAACCCAACGAGTACGCATAGCAGTTTTCAAAGCAGCCCAAGTAGTTAGAACAGGATATAATCTACAATGTTCAGACCACCAAACACATGCAAAGCTAGTGAAAGCACAAACAGCAGCAGGAACACGTCTCTTCTCAGGATATTGTAAACATGTAAATCGTTGTTCAGTTTCTAACTCCCAAGTAAGATATATATCAGGAACATATCTACCCTCAAATGGTGGAATATTCAATTTCAGTTTAGGGAGATGGTCATGATCTCGTACCTGAGGTGGTGGTGCCGGCCTACCGTTGCGAATATATACCTGAGGTCGACCTGCTGGTGGTGGTGCTGGTGGCTGCACGTAGTTCTGATTTTGATCAACCTCATCCTCATAATCGCCCGCATAATCGTCATCCTCCTCAGCCGCCGCAGGAGCAGGAGCCAAAGAAGCATCAACAGTAGGTGCAGCAGCACCCGAATTTTGACCAGTCTCAATTGGAACGCGCTGTGCCCGTCCCACTTGATTTGGAAGGCGGCGTTGGAGATGTGGTTGTTGTTGTTGTAGAGGTGCGACATGTGCAGCCGGTGGTGGTTGGGGAAGACGCTTGAGTAATTCAGTAAACTTGTTATCCAGCTTTGTCTCAAACGACTTCTCCACGGCATCTATCTTCTCCATAGCCTCTTCAAATCTGTTTAGCACATCTCCCACCTGGCCACTCATCATTTGCTGAAATTTATCATGCAACTCCTTGTTCGTCATGTTCTCCCAATCAGTCTCATCGGCTTGTGAACCTGCCATGGTTAGCAGCAAAAGAAACACAAAAGAATATGATCCTGCAGACTACTAGAAGTGGTGGTGATGGTGGTGTGTCACAAAACCTTCAAGCGAATCTCAAATTCTTACCAGTTCTTACCCAGCAGCAGGTGGTGATCGGCAACCGTTGTAGTCAAAAACTCTCAAAGCTTGGATATAGCGATTACCAAGAAGAGTCAAACGCACGATGTAGACTTATGTGGAGCTGGGAAGGCTTATAATATGGTAGCAAAATGGTAAGCAATAATCAATTCAGAGATGCAAAGTTGAATAAACGCTCAACGACGGTACTGTGTTGGTCCTAGGCTAGACCGTGCTAGAGACGCGAGCCTAGAACACTAACAAAATCACGGCGCTGCACGTAAACAAGGGAAAAGCACACTCTGGAATTTTTTTTTTCGCTCTTTTTTTTTTGCGCTCTTTTTTTTTGCGCTCTTTTTTTTTCGCGAAAAATCACTATAATGGCGAGTGTCTCAAAACTCTTCCCAGGTCAAACTGACAGGATGGGCACAAAATTTTTTGACTATTTGTTTTTTCGGAAATCAGGGCAGCGACGACGAAAAAGTGCGACAAAAAATCACTATGATGCCGAGTGTCTCAAAACACTACCCGGGGCCTAAAAATAGGATAGGGAAAAAATATTTTTGGTTGCCGAAATTTTGGCCTAAAAACTGCCCGGGGGTCTCCGAGTTTTTTTTTTCGAGACCTACTCAGGCAAGGAAACACGAAACGGAAAATATATGGATCTCTAAAACCAACCGAATATGAAAAGAACTCGGATTGGTGGTGGATATATGGCGGTAGGATATGGCAGCGGTGGTGGTATATGGTAGCGGTAGTGGTATATGGATACGGATCGGTGGTGGTATATGGATACGGATTGGTGGTGGTATATGGATACGGATGCAAAGCGGTGGCGGATAAGCAATGGTGGTAGATGGCAAGGCGATGATGATGGTGCGGCGGCGGCGTGACAACTTATGACCAGAACTCGAAACTCTAAAAGACTAGGCTCTAAAACCAGCAACTTGACACGACGATGCAACCGCAAATTCAACAAAGCAAAAACCCTAAAAAGATTATGCAAAGGCTCAGATTGGTTCGGATATGATGAACTAACCCTAATTTTTTTTTGTGGCTTTTTCGTGGACTGTAGGTATGAAGAACAGACTCGATCTAAACTATGAAAAACTGTAAAATCTCACCGAGCAACCTGGAAATCTGATACCACTTGATAGAGGCAAAGGTGTCCCGTCTTTCGATGAGATGATGGATATCGCTTTGGTGGAAGTCGACTTTGACGATCCGACTACGAACGTGCGAGGACGTCGCGCCTTAGCAATCGCTAAACCAACTCCGAGAGGTTATCGACCACGCCGGAGCACGATCAACCTGACCACGAGGGTCTGTTTCCTGCGAGCAAATGAAGAACAAGCAAGAAACTGAGATTGCAATCTGGATATTGCGAATATAAGATGAAAGCTTTATTGATCAAGGTGGAGTTCTGTGACGCCTTTGTCTGGTCGCTGAACACAAACGAAGTACGCGAAGTTGCAGCTATGGCGAACTTGTAATCTAAACAAAACCCAAAGTCTAAACGACGCCCTAAGGGCTGTATATATGGAGGAAGAGGGGGGGAATTTCGTGGCCCTTGAGGAAGGGGTCCGAAACCAACCCTATCTCTTGTTTCCCCACACATAAGGACTCTAAAAACAGCCTATACTGATGTATTTCGAAATTACATGGGCCTGGCCCAATAATAAGGTGACGCAGCACCTAGAATAGCCTCTGGACGAAAGTTATGAAGTAGCATCTTGTATATTTCGTCCAAGGTTTCATGCACGCATTATGGTGGCTTCAACGTCTTGAAATCATCACTTGTAACTCCGTTCTTGTTCCCCATGCGCATGCCATCATCTCCATGCTTGTTCTTGCTCCAATGTTCATCCTTCTCAAAGCTAGGCCCTTCATTTGTAAGCAAAACAAATGTATCCAATTTAGGCAGCATCATATTCTCATGAATATTAGAATCATTACCAAGAAACGAAAGTACCTGGTAATTTAATTGGCGTGCGCGAGCTCTAGTAACTGGTCCAGTATGTATAGCAGCAGGGGCTGTGGGTGTAACAATGGTATTGATGTCCTCATCATGATGTCTAGAACCGCGCGCGAAAATGCGCTCCAGGAGCCGGATGTCCGGGGGGCCAGATGTCCGGGGCTACGGGCCGGATGTCCGGGCTCCAAATCCGAGGATGAACTCGAGGAACTCGATTTTGTGGGCGGAAATTGATGATTTCGGGGGCAAAATTGCGGAGATTTCGTGGATGGAAAGTGGGGAAAATTGGGGAAAAGCTAGATCCACTAGTAACAAAGCAAATCCATGGATCAAATCCAACAAAACATCATCACACCAACAAATCACAAAAAAAATTGGGGCTATTTTTTGTGGGGATTTTCGAAATTGGGGAAGAAATCAACAAAACTAGGCTAGAAAACACAACGGGAAGGCTCCGAAATTGTGATCAACGTGGCTCATGATATCAAGATGATGTAGGGTGGAACCCTAGATGGCCGATCTTTCACAAAAGGAGCGGATCCCTACGAAGAACGCGATGAACACAAGGGGGAACACGAGGGAAACACGAGGGGAACACGAGAGAAATCACTCAACCAACAAGAATAGATCACACATGCGCTAGATCGATGAACACAAAGGTAAGATACAAGATCCAAAGTCAACAACGGACAATACAAAGGGTAACCGGTTCTTCTCCGTGAGGAGGTCTTGATGGGGGCCACCCAAGAGGGGGTCTTGAATCCAAGGTGATCTTCTCCGTAGAGGGGCCGCGGTCTTTGTCGTGGAGTAGATCCGTAATGGATGAGTAATGCTCTGATGTAGGGCGGAACCCTAGATGGTCGATCTTTCACGAAAGGAGCGGATCCCAACTAAGAACATGAAGAACGCGAGGGGAAACACGAGGGGAAGACACGAGAGAATCACTCAAACTAACAAGAACAATCACACATGTGCTAGATCCTCGAAACACAAAGAGATACACGATCCAAATCCAACAAGGGATGATACATAGGTAACTGGTTCTTCTCCGAAAGAAGGTCTTGAGGGGGGCCACCCAAGAGGGGGTCTTGAATCCAACGTGGATCGTCTCCGAAGAGGGGCCGCAGTCTCTCTCGAGGAGGAGATCCGTATGGATGAGCAATGCTCTATCTCACATATGAGCTAAACCAATGCTAACCCTAGAAAGATGGAGGAGAAGGGGTATCTATAGTCTAGGGGGTCGAAGGGGTACACGGGCCTCGACCCTTTACTGTGCGCAGACAGACGGAGCCGGATGTCCGGGCGACGGGTCGGATGTCCGGGGCTTCAGGAGGGGCCGGATGTCCGGGCTGGGGGCCGGATGTCCGGGCTGGCGGTGCAAACTTCTGTAGTCTTTGGATAGGCGGGGTCGGATGTCCGGGCTGGGGGGGCCGGATGTCCGGCGGCTCGGGAAGAGCCGGATGTCCGGGCTGACGTGGTTCAGCTTCGGGTGCCTTCTGTGATGGGCGCCGGATTTCCGGGCTGGTGCCGGATGTCCCGGCTTGCGGGAGGGGCCGGATGTCCGGGGCCTGGCCGGATGTCCGGGTCCTGTAGCCTTTCTCCGGTTCCTCTCGTCGTGCTCCTTCATCCTTGTACTTGGGGACTTGTCCATCATTCCGAGCATCTCCGAGAGGGTCTCCTTGGTACCTAGGCATGTGTAGTGTCCTTGCATTAGGTAGCAACCATGTCTCACATGAATGGAAAGGAGAAGCATTTAGGAGCGGGTTCACCTTAGGTCCAATGGCGTAGGCTCGAGTGTACATGGGGATGATCGTAGGATGCTCCGCATCATGCTCTATCTAACATATGAGCTAAACCAATGCTAACCCTAAAACGTAGGTGGAGGGGGAGTATATATAGTCTAAGGGGCGAAGGGGTACATGGGCTTTCGGCCCGGATACACTCACGCAGGAAGGAGGGGCCGGATGTCCGGGGCTTCGCGATGGGCCGGATGTCCGAGCAGGGAGGCCGGATGTTCGGGCTGACGAGGTTCAGCTTCGGGACGTTCTGTGATGGGCGCCGGATTTCCGGGAGCTGAGCCGGATGTCCGGTGGCTCGCGACGGGCCGGATGTCCGGGCCTGGGGGCCGAATGTCGGGCTGACTTGGCCGACTCTAGTGCTCTCTGGATAGCCGATGCCGGATTTCCGGGGCAGGGGCCGGATGTCCGGGACATGTCCGGATGTCCGGCTGCTGGGGCAGCTGGCTCTTCTTCCTTCTCCTTCCTTCGCTCCCACGCACACTTGGCCTTGGTCCTAGGGCTCTCCATGGTCTCCTCGGGTGTACCTGAGTATGCACAAGGTCCGCGCTTGAAGTAGCATCCATGTCTTACATGCCGAAAGGGAAGATTCGGAAAGGAGCGAGTTCACCTTAGGTCCAATGGCGTAGCCTCGAGTGTACATGGGGATGATCGTAGGATGCTCCGCATCAGTCGGCCTCGATTGGCTACGGCACGACTTGAATCTTGAAGGGCACGTTGCGCCTCAAGTGCTTGAGCTTCACGTAGTTGTTGTTCTTGACGTTGCGCCTCGGCGTCTTGTGCATCTTGATGTTGTCGCGCTCGGTCCTCTTGTTCTAGTTGTCGTTTGCGTTGCCGTTCTTGTGCTTGTGCGAAAGCAGCTTGGTTTTGACAATGTCGATGCTCTTGAGAGTCGGTGTCGTGTAGAGGATTGCGGTTAGCTTGACGGTCTTGACGCGTGGCACGCCGAAGAGTGTTCGATGTCGGTGTACTTGAACCGGAGATAGTGTCGTCGGAGTGTCGACTTGAGCGGCTCCGTCTTGACGAGGACGAAGTTGTAGAAGAGCGGACCATCATGGTTCGGATATCTTCTTTGAGGGAACTCATGGATGTGTCGAAGTATTCTCTTGTACGTTGCTCGGATCGTCGTAGGTCGGTGGCGAGGTTGTCGATGCGATCGCCCAAAGCAAGTTGTTCTTGATGCAAAGCTCGGTGTGCACCAAATAGTTGAGTCTTGGTGACGTAGGATGACATGTCGTCGTCTTGCTCCAAGAAGAGTGGGTTGGTAGAAGTACTTGGCCTATCGATCATTCCAAACAAAGATACGTGAGTGGGAGAAAAGAAGAACCAATACCAAATGTACCTTGACCGATGTTGAAAATGGATCAAAGATCACTCCAATGTGTAGCAAGGAAATAGCACAATTGGTACCAATTCTTGTCGGTTATCACACCTACACATGTAAAAGCTTATGGTGGAGCTTGGTTAGGATGGTGGCACAAAATTTGAATGCAATTGTAAGTGAGACTCAATAATGTTGGAAAAGATTCACAAATTTGCAAATGCAACAAGTAGACCAATAGCGAGATATGGTACACGGAAACACAAACGCAAATGGATAATGTGGGGTTGTGCAACCAAGGTTGAGCCAAAATGTGGAATCCACCAAGATGCTCTTGTTGCACAACACTAGAGAGACGCTAGCACGATTGCACAATAGGCGGATACGAACTTGTGCACAACCTACTAAGCAAAAATGCAACGACTTCTATCCCAAGTATGCTATATGTATGATGTTTCTATGTTTTCGATCCAAGATGATCGAGTATGACAATCTTAATTTTGTATGATGCTATGGTTCTTGCTTATAAGTTCTTTGCTTGTCTTTCTTCTTTTGCTTAAAAGCTTGTTTGGCTCTTTGTTGTTTGAGCTCTTTTCTCATGCAATGCTTCACGAACCAAGATAGCAATTGTGTATGCGAAGACAACTTTGTGACACAAGAGATGATACCAAGATATGCAACTCAATGATGGTATGTATGTTATGGGAAGTATGAACACTAATGTGCACAAGTCACGTTGCCGGCAATACTCAAAGGCTAGTCTCGATGGGTAAGCTACGCAAAAGTAAGGCTATGGGGTTATCAATGCAAATGCAAGAGAGTATGATGATATCACGATACCAAGATGATATGAAGGTGAAGGTGATACAAAAGTGATGTAGCCGTTCGTAGTAGTCCTTGGCGAAGGTGAGCGGTGGTGATGTTGATGCCGAACCGTACCTAGATAGCCGAAATACAATACGACACGGAAACCACAACTCAAATTCTCAAAGCAAAATGAGTCAAAATTGTTGGAGTTCGTAGCGGGAAAAGGCTATGGTGGTGCTATGCGGAAGTGGTGGTGGTATGCGGAAGTGTATGTGGGCACCGGGACGAAATTGGACGAAAGTTAGGCGGTAAACGGAGTGGAGGATGGAAGTGATGCTGTCAGGGGCCGGATGTCCGGGCTGTCGGGCCGGATGTCCGGGCTCGGGATCCGTGGATGAACTTGAAGAACACCGCGTGGAGAGGTCAAATCCGTGGCAAAATTCGGAAGATTTTGTGGATGGAATTTGGGGAAAAGATGGGGAAAAGCAAGATCTACCTGCAGCACACGAAACCCGCGGATCAAATCCAACAAAACTTCATCACGCCAACAAATCACAAAAAATATTTGGGGCTATTTTTGTGGGGCAATTTTCAGATTAGGACGAAAAACAACAAACTCAAGCTAGAAAACAAAGAGAGGGGGCTCCGAAGTCGTGATCAACGTGGCCCATGATACCAAGATGATATCATGAGACAAGCTGGCTCTGATCCAAGATGATGTAGGGCGGAACCCTAGATGGCCGATCTTTCACGAAAGGAGCGGATCACTATGAAGAACGTGATGAACACGAGGGAAACACGAGAGGAACACGAGAGAAATCCTTCAACCAACAAGAATAGATCACACATGCGCTAGATCGATGAACACAAAGGTAAGATACAAGATCCAAAGTCAACAACGGACGATACAAATGGTAACCGGTTCTTCTCCGTGAGGAGGTCTTGATGGGGGCCACCCAAGAGGGGGTCTTGAATCCAAGGTGATCTTCTCCGTAGAGGGGCCGCGGTCTCTCTTGTGGAGTAGATCCGTAATGGATGAGCAATGCTCTATCTCACATATGAGCTAAACCAATGCTAACCCTAGAAAGAGGAAGGGGATGGAGTATATATAGTCTAGGGGGTCGAAGAGGTACATGGGCCTAGGCGCTTTACTGTGCGCAGACAGGGGGAGCCGGATGTCCGGGCGTCGGGCCTGATGTCCGGACCTTCAGGAGGTGCCGGATGTCCGGGCCTTCAGGAGGTGCCGGATGTCCGGGCTGGCGTGGAGGCGTTCTGTGCTCTCTGGATAGACGAGGCCGGATGTCCGGGCGAGAGGCCGGATTTCCGGGGCTTCGGGAGGAGCCGGATGTCCGGGGCTGGGGCCGGATGTCCGGGCCCTGTAGCACTTCGATGGCTGGGCTGCGGCTGTTGTTGACATCTTCAGGGGCGGGATGTCCGGGGCCTGGAAGGTGAACTTGCCTTCTTCCGTTGTTCTCTTCATCCATGGACTTGGTGGCTTGTCCGTCTTCACGTGCATCTTCGTGAGGGTCCTCTTGACACCTGATCATGCATAGCATATCGGACTTAGGTAGTAGCCATGTCTCGAGTGGATCATATGCGATATCACTAAGGAAGGAAGTCACCTCGTTCTCGAGAGCTCTAGCTCGTGCTTGTGTCATGGGTCCTCTTGGCTCTTGATGAGACGATGGTAGGTCCATGGGTATGATCATGGGATGCTCCGCATCACAAAGGGAGGACAAAGTCGTCGAGGATCGTCACGTCATCATAGATGGTACCTAGCACCAAATGAGAAGACACAATAGAGGTAGAGGTTAAGTTGTTAGAAATCGAAATAGCCTCATATGCCTCATCAACTACCTCACTCTCTCTATGCGGTGGTGGCTCACTCACTCCCTCAAGGCTGGTGCACTCAATGTCGCATATGGTGGAGTCACTCAAATCACTCAAGTGGTGGTGGCGGTGGCTCTCCTCACATGGGAATTAGGGCAACTCATGAGATATGGGGCTAGTGGTGAAGTCACTCTCAATCTCAATATGGTGGCTAAAGTCACTCAAGTCATCATACGTCACCGTGGTCGAAGGGAAAATCCCATGCTCAACCGTCCCGTCGTCGTCGCCATGGATGAAGGCCGAAGATGGCACATCATCACTCTCGTCGTGGATGAAGGCCGAAGATGGCACAACATCACTCTCGTCCATAACCGAAGGGAAAATCCCATGCTCGATCATCTCGTCACCGTCGCCGTGGATGAAGGCCGAAGATGGCACAACATCACTCTCGCCTCCTAAGATGGAAGCATCATCCTTGCTCGTCACCATGTCGCTTGCCTCCAAAGCTTGGTCCTTGAAGGTCTCCGTAGTCGTACTCGTTGCCGCACCATCTTGAAAAAGAGTCATGGAGGACTCGGCATCATCAATGCCACAAAGAGGGATGGTGGTGAAGTCGAACTTGGGAGGATCGTCTTGGAGCTCGTCGGACTTGGACATCGTGGTGGTACTAGCCTCATGCTCGCCGTGTTGGAGCTTGGTCTTCGAGAAGTGTGCTTGGGGTCGAGAAGCCTTGGCCTTCATGAGTTCTTGTTCCGCCTTGAGAGCACCAATGTAGTTGTCGTCGAGGGACTTGTAGTTCTCGAGGAAGATAGTCTTGGAGATGTCGTTGTTCAATCCCATCATGAAGTGGAACTTCATTGACATGGGGTCGTCCACGCCGGCTCGTCGCAAGGCTTTGTTCATCTCCTTAAGTACTCGTCGATGGACTTAGATCCTTGGATGGTGTTCTCCAATTGGCGTAGAAGTTGTTCCGTGTAGGTTGGAGGCACGAACTCTTGCCGCAAAGCTTTCTTCGTCTTGGGCCAACTCATGTCGTAGGTCTCCGAAGGTGTGTGAAGCCACCATGTGGACGCGTAGTCGTGGAAGTTTCTTGAGGCGCACTTCACTTGATCTTCGGGAGGGACTTGATGTAGCTTGAGGTAGTCGTCCATCAAACGCTCCCACTCGAGATACTCCTCGGGTTCTAGAGTCCCATAGAAAGGAATCTCGTGGTCGGTGTCGAGGTCGTAGTAGCTCGTGAAGTCGCGGACTTGAGCTTGGGGAGCTTCTCTTGAGCGTAGTCTTGAGGTGCTTGTCGGCGAAGATGCCGTATGTCCGAAGCCGAAGATGCCTTGAAGTCACTTGGCGAAGATGCCAAAGGTGTTGAAGAAGCCGTAGTCTTGAGGTTGATGTCGTGGCTCTGTGTAGTCCGTGCGCACGGGGGTGCTGGAGGCCGTGTGCACGGGGTCCCGTGTGCACGGGGGTCGAAGGCCCGTGTGCACGGGGGTGGCAGAGAAGCCAACTCTCTTCCAGTAGGTCGCTCTTCATGGTCTTGTCGATGTCGATGCTTGTGTGTACTTGCGGGAGATGGTAGCACGGAAGTCTTTGCACTTGAGCATCTTCTCGAAGATGAGGAAGACCGCTTGCGGTACTTGATGAGGGCCTTGAGCTCCTCCATTTGCTTGTCCATCTTGGCGTCGATGACGTTCTTCATAGCATCGAACTCGTCGTCGTTGTTGTAGACCGAAGGTGAAATGCCTTGCCTATCCATCACAAGACTCAAGTAGAGGTGAGTAGGAAATGAGATAAACAATACCAAGTTACCTTTTCCCAAAGTTGAGGATGTATCCCGTTTCACTCAATGTGAGATGGAAGAATAGTGGAATTGGTACCGGACTTGTTCACTCACACCTATCAAGTAAAGCTTATGGAGTAGCTTGGTGAGGATAGTGGCACAAAAATTTGATGCAAAATGTTAGCAAGAGTCAATAATGTTGTAAAAGATTCACAAATTTGCAAGAGAAAAGTAGACCAATAGCAATATGTGGTACACGGAAACACACACACGAATAGATAAATGGGGTCGTGCAACCAAGGAATGAGCACAAAATGTGGACTCCACGGAAAACGCTCGTGTTGACTCAAGAGAGACGCTAGCACGATTGCTCAATAGGCGGATACGACACTTGTGCACAACCTATAAGATGCAAAATGTATGAGCTTTCTATCCCAAGTATGCTATGTGTATGATGTTCCTGTAGTTCTTCTCAAGATAATCCAAGATGATCGGATATGACAATCTTATGTGCAATGTGGTATGATGCTATGGCACTTGCTTACAAGCTCTTTGCTCTCTTTTCTTTTGCTTAAAAGCTTTTTTTTATATGGCCACTATGCGAAATGCACAAACCAAGATAGCAATTGTGTATATGCGGGAACAATCTTGTGACACAAGGGATGATATGATGATACCAATATGATATGGTATGTATGCAATGGAAGGGTGGATCACTAATGTGCACAAGTAACGTGGCCGGCAATACTCAAAGGCTAGTCTCGCTAGGTAAGTGACGCAAAAATGGGCTAGGGGGTTAACAATGTAATGGCAAGAATTTACAATGATGGGATACCACGATACCAAGATGATATAGAGGTTACCGTTCTTGCTTACGGTTAGGGTGTCAAATTGGTGAAGTGGTCGATGTCGATGACGACCTCGTGGCGATGATGAGTGGCGGTATTCTTGATGTAGATACCAAGATGATGTAGACCCGTCCCTAACTAGCCGAAACACCTTAGGAAACGGTAAAAACCGCAAACTCAAAATCTCCAAAGGCAAATGTCAAATGGTGGTAGCGGGGATGGCAATGCAGAAGTGGTGGTTGATGAAGAAGCAACCGTCCCTAAGTAGCCTAAACACCTTAGGAGACTCAAGTCACCACTCAAACAACCACAAATGCTAAATGGAGCAAAATGGGTTAGGTTGCGGAAGGCTATGGTGGGTTTGCGGATGATATGGTGTAAGGCCTAGGCAAAGATGCGGAAATGTCAAAATTTTGATGGAGTCAAATGATTTTGGAACCTATCTAGGTGGATGGGGGATGTCAATAGCGACTCAACGAGCTAAAGAACACGAAAATCGGACTCCGGATGTGGAAGTTATGGCCGAAACGGTGAATTGGACACGGCTGCTGTAGGGGGGGCGTGCGCACGAGGTCTAGGGCCCGTGGGCACGGGGTGCCGTGCGCACGGTACACACACCGAGGGCACGGGGTCACCTGGGACACGCGGGTTTGGCGGATTTCTTCCCGATCTGGGCTCCAAAATGGATGGATCTCGTTGCTGGGGTTTAGTTGGGGGTATGGGGGTGGTATGGGAGGATGGGAGGTCGGGGCAGTGGCCGAAACGCACTGGAAGGGTCGTGCGCACGGGGTCTGTCTGGCCCGTGTGCACGGGGTCCCGATGGCCCGTGTGCACGGGGTGCTCTGTGAGCGGACGAACTGCTCCGGATCCGTGGGTAAATCTCGAAATTGCGGTCAAAATCGAAGGATGGAAGGTAGGGGAAGGTGGAGGAAAGCTAGATCCACTTGAAACCAAGCAAATCCATGGATCAAATCCAACAAAACCTCATCAAACCAACAAATCACAAAAAAAATTGGGGCTATTTTTGGTGGGGAATTTTCGAATTTGGGGAAGAACACAACAAAATTAGGCTAGAGAACAAGGGGGGCTCCAATTTCGTGAGAAACCATGGCACATGATACCAAGATGTTGTAGGTGGAACCATAAGTGGAGATCTTTCACGAATTGGAGGGGGAATCCCCAAGAACAAGATGAACACAAGAGAGAAAACAAGAGGAACACTCAAGAACAAGTCCAATCACACATCCACTAGACCAACAAACACACAAGATCCACAAGGTACATGAACAATCAAAGGGAAACAAGATACATGGTAGAGTTCATCCCAAATCCTATGAAGGAGATGAGGGCTTGATTTATCCACTAGGGATCTTCTCCAATGGAGGCCTTGAACTCCAATGGAGTATCTCTCTCTCAAGAGGAATCCCACAAGGGGAGATACATGAGCTAAGCTCTAGTGTTTAGTTCTATTCTTAGCTAAGTCTAAATGGAGGAGATGAAGGAGTATATATAGGTCCAAGGGATGAAGGGGTAAGTAGGGACGAGATGGGGATACAAGGGCCAAGCCCAATCAGCCACGCACAGGGGGCCCCGTGTGCATGGGGTAAGTGGAGCCCGTGCACACGGGGTATCCAGAGACCCGACGCATGAGCCCGTGCGCACGGGGTCCGTGAGGCCCGTGGACACGGGGGTCGCGTGGGCGCGGTACATGCCCGTGCGCACGGGGTCGCCTGGGAGCTGTTGCCTTCTCCTTGGCGCTTCCTTCTCCGCTTCCAGGCTTCCTTCTTGGATGGTGTAGATGTTCTCTTCTTCTTGGACTCCTTCTCGATGAATGTGTAGCTCCGCTCACACCTATGTAGGCACACGAGAGAGGGGTCAAGTAGTATACCATCCTCGAGATGTACAAGTGGACACGTGTAAAGGAGATGATTCACCTTTGTATGTATGAAGTAGATGTGGCACGTGTCACTTGCCAAATGGACTCTTGACATGGTGATGTCCATAGGATGCTCCGCATCAGATGCCAACTTCAGCGGGAGTATTTTCGTTTAAGGCTAGAATTACTCTACATAAACACATTGCTTAGTGATTGCATATTTTCTGTTGTAGATCAATGGCACCACCTGCTCAACCCAACTTTGCATTGAAATCAATTCTGGAAAAGGATAAACTGAATGGAACAAACTTTACCACCTGGTATAGAAATCTGAGAATTGTTCTCAAGCATGATAAAAAGGAACATGTTCTAGAGGATCCACTTCCAGAGGAACCTGCCGATAATGCTAGTGCCACAGCTAAGAATGCCTACCAGAAACTCGTTGATGAATCAACGGAGATCAACTGTCTGATGCTGGCTTGTATGGAGCCCGATTTGCAACAGCATTTCGAAAATGTTGAGGCTTATGATATGATCGAGAGTCTCAAGAGCATGTTTCAGACACAGGCTAGGACCGAAAGGTTCAACGTCTAGCGATCCTTGATGGATTGCAAGCTGAAGGAAGGTGATCCACTGAGCCCGCATGTGATCAAGATGATCGGATATGTGCAAGCTTTGGATAGGTTGGGCTTCCCGCTCTTGGATGAGCTGGCTACAGATGCAATTCTGGGTTCTCTTCCGCCTAGCTATGGGATGTTCATCTCGAACTATCATATGCACGGCATGGATAAGAAGATTACTGAATTGCATGGGATGTTCAAAGTGACGGTCACACAAGTGCGGAACTTTCTTGGACTCGCTGGTTTCTATAGGCGTTTTGTGAGAGATTTTAGCACCATTGCTGCACCTCTCAACGAGCTTACAAAGAAGGATGTGCCTTTTGTTTGGGGTACCGCACAGGAAGAAGCCTTCACGGTATTGAAAGATAAGTTGACACATGCTCCTTTACTCCAACTTCCTGATTTTAATAAGACTTTTGAGCTTGAATGTGATGCTAGTGGCATTGGATTAGGAGGTGTGTTATTACAAGATGGCAAACCTGTTGCATACTTTTCTGAAAAATTGAGTGGGCCTAGTCTGAATTATTCTACTTATGATAAAGAACTATATGCTCTTGTTCGGACTTTAGAAACATGGCAACATTATTTATGGCCCAAAGAATTTGTTATACATTCTGATCATGAATCTTTGAAACATATTAAAAGTCAAGCTAAACTGAATCGTAGACATGCTAAATGGGTTGAATTCATTGAAACTTTCCCTTATGTCATTAAACACAAGAAGGGTAAAGAAAATGTTATTGCTGATGCATTGTCTCGTCGCTATACTATGCTTTCACAACTTGACTTCAAAATATTTGGTTTGGAGACCATCAAAGATCAATATGTGCATGATGCTGATTTCAAAGATGTATTGCAGAATTGTAAAGAAGGAAGAACCTGGAACAAGTTTGTCGTTAATGATGGATTTGTGTTCCGTGCTAACAAGCTATGCATTCCAGCTAGCTCTCTTCGTCTTTTGTTGTTGCAGGAGGCGCATGGAGGAGGATTAATGGGACACTTTGGCGTGAAGAAGACGGAGGACGTACTTGCTACACATTTCTTTTGGCCAAAGATGAGACGGGATGTTGAGCGTTTTGTTGGTCGCTGCCCTACATGTCAAAAAGCTAAGTCACGACTCAATCCTCATGGTTTATATATGCCTTTGCCTGTACCTAGTGTTCCTTGGGAGGATATATCTATGGACTTTGTTTTAGGTTTACCTCGAACAAAGAAGGGGAGGGATAGCATATTTGTTGTCGTGGATAGATTCTCGAAAATGGCTCACTTTATACCATGTCATAAAAGCGATGATGCTGTTAATGTTGCTGATTTGTTCTTTCGTGAAATTATTCGCTTGCATGGTGTGCCAAATACTATTGTTTCCGATCGTGATACTAAATTTCTTAGCCACTTTTGGAGATGTTTATGGGCTAAGTTGGGGACTAAACTGCTTTTTAGTACTACTTGTCACCCCCAAACTGATGGACAAACTGAAGTAGTCAATAGAACATTGTCTACTATGCTTAGGGCTGTTTTGAAGAATAATAAGAAAATGTGGGAAGAATGCTTGCCTCATATTGAGTTTGCTTATAATCGTTCATTGCATTCTACTACTAAGATGTGCCCTTTTGAAATTGTGTATGGTTTCCTACCTCGTGCACCTATTAATTTGTTGCCTCTTCCATGTTCGGAGAAGGTTAATTTTGATGCTAAACAACGTGCTGAATTGATCTTAAAAATGCATGAGTTAACTAAGGAAAACATTGAGCGTATGAATGCTAAATATAAACTTGCTGGAGATAAGGGTAGAAAACATGTTGTGTTTGCACCTGGAGATCTTGTTTGGTTACATTTGCGTAAGGATAGATTTCCTGATTTGCGCAAATCAAAGCTAATGCCACGTGCTGATGGTCCTTTTAAGGTGTTAGAGAAAATAAATGATAATGCATATAAACTTGAGCTGCCTGCAGATTTTGGGGTTAGTCCCACTTTTAACATTGCAGATTTGAAGCCTTATTTGGGTGAGGAAGATGAGCTTCCGTCGAGGACGACTTCATTTCAAGAAGGGGAGGATGATGAGGACATCAATACCATTGTTACACCCACAGCCCCTGCTGCTATACATACTGGACCAATTACTAGAGCTCGCGCACGCCAATTAAATTACCAGGTACTTTCGTTTCTTGGTAATGATTCTAATGTTCATGAGAATATGATGCTGCCTAAATTGGATACATTTGTTTTGCTTACAAATGAAGGGCCTAGCTTTGAGAAGGATGAACATTGGAGCAAAAACAAGCATGGAGATGATGGCATGCGCATGGGGGACAAGAACGGAGTTACAAGTGATGATTTCAGGACGTTGAAGCCACCATAATGCGTGCATGAAGCCTTGGACGAAATATACAAGATGCTACTTCATAACTTTCGTCCAGAGGCTATTCTAGGTGCTGCGTCACCTTATTATTGGGCCAGGCCCATGTAATTTCGAAATACATAAGTATAGGCTGTTTTTAGAGTCCGTATGTGTGGGGAAACAAGAGATAGGGTTGGTTTCGGACCCCTACCTCAAGGGCCACGAAATTCCCCCCTCTTCCTCCATATATACAGCCCTTAGGGCGTCGTTTAGACTTTGGGTTTTGTTTAGATTAAAAGTTCGCCATAGCTGCAACTTCGCGTACTTCGTTTGTGTTCAGCGACCAGACAAAGGCGTCACAGAACTCCACCTTGATCAATAAAGCTTTCATCTTATATTCGCAATATCCAGATTGCAATCTCAGTTTCTTGCTTGTTCTTCGTTTGCCCGCAGGAAACAGACCCTCGTGGTCAGGTTGATCGTGCTCCGGCGTGGTCGATAACCTCTCGGAGTTGGTTTAGCGATTGCTAAGGCGCGACGTCCTCGCACGTTCGTAGTTGGATCGTGAAAGTCGACTTCCACCAAAGCGATATCCATCATCTCATCGAAAGACGGGATACCTTTGCCTCTATCAAAGTGGCAGAGCAGGATATTAAGAAAGGCACGCATCAAGTGTTGATGGTGCAGAAATCGGCTAAGTTCAAGAAGAGTTGGTCTAAGAAGAAGGCTAAGGCAAAGGGCACGGAGATGGTAACCTCCGCCGCAGCGCCGAAGTCTGGACCGGACTCGAAGACCATTTGCTATCATTGCAAGGAAACTGGTCACTCGAAGAGGAACTGTAGCAAGTGGCTTGCAGAGCATGGCAAGAATGCCGGGAATGCTGCTTCTGGCAAAGGTACACTTGTTGCATATGTTATAGACATTTACCTTGCTGACATACCTAGTAGCTCTTGGGTATTTGATACCGGATCGGTTGTTCATATTTGCAACTCGATGCAGGGGCTGGTAAGAACTAGGCGTGTGGCACAAGGGGAGATTGACATCAGGGTCGGCAACAAAGCAAGAGTTGCTGCGTTGCAGGTCAGCACGATACAGCTCCAGCTTCCTTCTGGATTTATTTTGGAATTGAATAATTGTTATTACATTCCTGCACTTAGTTGGAACAATATTTCTGCCTCATGTTTGATGAGTCAGGGTTATGAATTCAATTTAAAGGACAATGGTTGTTCGTTTTATTTGAATGATATGTTCCATAGCTATGCACCCATTGTTGATGGGCTATTTATATTGAATCTGGAACAAGAACCGGTCTATAACGTGAATGTCAAGAGGCATAAGCCTAATGAGATAAATCCGACATACTTCTTGCGTTGCCGGCTTGGACACATTAGTCTGAAACACATGAAAAAGCTCCATGATGATGGGCTCCTAACTTCGTCCGACTTCGGGTCGTTTGAGACATGTGAATCATGCTTGCTCGGCAAGATGACTAAGTCTCCTTTCGCAAAGAGTTGCGAGAGGGCATCCGAGCTGTTGGAGCTTATACATAGTGATGTGTGTGGTCCAATGAGCACAACTGCCAGAGTTGGCTATTAGTACTTCGTGACTTTCACCGACGACTTGAGTAGATATGGATATATCTATTTGATGAGGCACAAGTCGGAAACTTTTGAAAAGTTCAAAGAGTTTCAGAACGAGGTTGAGAATCAGCTCGGCAAGACTATAAAGCTTCTACGATCTGATCGTGGAGGTGAATACATGAGCCAGGAGTTTGATGATCATCTGAAAAGCCGAGGTATAGTACCTCAGCTCACACCTCCGGGTACGCCATAGAGAAACGGCGTGTCGGAATGGTGGAATCGTACCTTGTTGGACATGGTCCGGTCTATGATGAGCAAATCGGATTTACCCTTGTCATTCTGGGGATACGCTCTAGAAACTGCAGCTTTCACACTTAACAGGGTACCATCAAAATCCGTAGACAAGACACCACATGAGATGTGGACCGGGAAGAGTCCCAGTTTGTCTTTTCTAAAGATTTGGGGCTGTGAAGCTTTTGTCAAGCGACTTATGTCAGACAAGCTTACACCTAAGTCGGATAAATGCATATTCGTGGGATATCCAAGGGAAACCTTGGGATATAGCTTCTACAACCGGGAAGAGAACAAAGTGTTTGTTGCTCATAACGGGGTTTTCCTAGAGAAAGAGTTTCTCAGTCGGGAGGCCAGTGGGAGGACGGTCCTACTCGAAGAAATTCGAGGACCACTCGGGGACGGCTCGGCTGATGATGAGATCATACAGGAGTCAGTCAGGGAACCCGTAGTGGAAGCGGCACCGGAACCACGGAGGTCGGAAAGATTGCGCAGAGTGCGTGATGTATTGTTGCTAGAAAGCGACGAGCCGACCACGTATGCGGAAGCGATGGTGAGCCCAGATTCCGAGGCATGGCTGGAGGCCATGAGATCTGAGTTAGAGTCCATGGATGAGAATCAAGTATGGGACTTGGATGATCCACCGCCTGGTGTAACGGCCATTGGTTGCAAATGTGATGTAGGGCGGAACCCTAGATGGCCGATCTTTCACGAAAGGAGCAAATCCCTACGAAGAACGCGATGAACACGAGGGGGAACACAAGGGAAACACGAGGGGAACACGAGAGAAATCACTCAACCAACAAGAATAGATCACACATGCGCTAGATCGATGAACACAAAGGTAAGATACAAGATCCAAAGTCAACAACGGACGATACAAAGGGTAACCGGTTCTTCTCCGTAAGGAGGTCTTGATGGGGGTCTTCTCTGTGAGGAGGTCTTGAATCCAAGGGGATCTTCTCCGTAGAGGGGCCGCGGTCTCTCTCGTGGAGTAGATCCGTAATGGATGAGCAAAGCTCTATCTCACATATGAGCTAATCCTTTGCTAACCCTAAAACGTAGGTGGAGGGGAGTATATATAGTCTAAGGGGCGAAGGGGTACATGGGCTTTCGGCCCGGATACACTGCACGTAGGCAGGAGGGGCCGGATGTCCGGGCTTTCCCGAGACGCCGGATGTCCGGGCTGGCGAGATACAGCTTCTGGACGTTCTGTGATGGTGGGCCGGATTTCCAGGCGGAAGGGTCGCATGTCCGGGGCTTCGGGAGGAGCCGGATGTCCGGGGCATGGGGCCGGATGTCCGGGCTGTCGGGGTCGCTTCCGGAGCTCTCTGGATAGGTCGGGCCCGGATTTCCAGGGGTCGGGCTGGGGCCGGATGTCCGGGGCCTATAGCCGCAGGCTCTTCTTCCTTCTCCTTCCTTCGCTTCCGTGCACGCTTGGCCTTGGTCCTTGGGCTCTCCATGGTCTCCTCGGGTGTACCTGAGTATGCACAAGGTCCGCGCTTGAAGTAGCATCCATGTCTTACATGCGGAAAGGGAAGATTCGGAAAGGAGCGAGTTCACCTTAGGTCCAATGGCGTATGCTTGAGTGTACATGGGGATGATCGTAGGATGCTCCGCATCATCTCCCCTCCCTTGGGAAAGATCCGACCTCGGATCGAAAACCTCTTCACCATGGAAACGGTTGTTCATGCGGAGCATCCTACGATCATCCCCATGTACACTCAAGCATACGCCATTGGATGATGAGGACATCAATACCATTGTTACACCCACAGCCCCTGCTGCTATACATACTGGACCAATTACTAGAGCTCGCGCACACCAATTAAATTACCAGGTACTTTTGTTTCTTGGTAATAATTCTAATGTTCATGAGAATATGATGCTGCCTAAATTGGATACATTTGTTTTCCTTACAAATGAAGGGCCTAGCTTGGAGAAGGATGAACATTGGAGCAAGAA
Organism: Triticum aestivum; assembly: GCF_018294505.1. NCBI lineage: Eukaryota > Viridiplantae > Streptophyta > Magnoliopsida > Poales > Poaceae > Triticum > Triticum aestivum. Next base: position 186,509,699 of record NC_057808.1, read on the forward strand.
CAAGCATGGAGATGATGGCATGCGCAAGGGGAACAAGAACGGAGTTACAAGTGATGATATCGGGACGTTGAAGCCACCATAATGCGTGCATGAAGCCTCGGAAGAAATATACAAGATGCAACTTCATAACTTTCGTCCAGAGGCTATTCTAGGTGCTGCGTCACCTTATTATTGGGCCAGGCCCATGTAATTTCGAAATACTTGAGTATAGGCTGTTTTTAGAGTCCGTATGTGTGGGGAAACAAGAGATAGGGTTGGTTTCGGACCCCTTCCCCAAGGGCCAAGAAATTCCCCTGATGAGGACATGACTACCTTGGATACGACCAAAAATATTGCATACATGCATATTTGTCAGGTGATTTCTAGTGCAAACTATTCAATAATCTATTTATGTTATCCAGAACAAAAATACTTCACACACTTTTGTGTTTTGTCTAATTGCAGGTGTATGGGACATTTGTACAATCCACATATGAAGATAAGGCAAAAGGAGAAGTTTACGTTCTGTTCAAAAAGTCCTCTCACGTCACTTTTGGGCCAAGAGAAGATAGAGTCCAATTCTCTCACGTTCTGGATTCAGATTCGGACTGCACAGACATACCTGACTCAAAACGCCAACAACTTTTTCATACGGACTCCGAATTGGGTGATTCTTTTTTTGTTGGAAACTAGATTTCGTGATCTTTCCAACCCAATTGGATTCACCTTTAAATTCGTCCGGAGCATTGAGTTATGGTCGAAACAATCTGACGTTGCACCAGAATCCGAGTCAAACTACAAGTCCAAAGGTGTTGCATCACCTCCACTTGGGCCCATGAGCCTTGTACGACCTAGGGTTGGTTTTAGGCTGCCTTGGGACGTCCTCCCACCTCCTTGGCCGCCACCTGATGAGGACATCAATACCATTGTTACACCCACAACCCCTGCTGCTATACATACTGGACCAATTACTAGAGCTCGCGCACGCCAATTAAATTACCAGGTACTTTCGTTTCTTGGTAATGATTCTAATGTTTATGAGAATATGATGCTGCCTAAATTGGATACATTTGTTTTGCTTACAAATGAAGGGCCTTGCTTTGAGAAGGATGAACATTGGAGCAAGAACAAGCATGGAGATGATGGCATGCGCATGGGGAACAAGAACGGAGTTACAAGTGATGATTTCAAGACGTTGAAGCCACCATAATGCGTGCATGAAGCCTTGGACGAAATATACAAGATGCTACTTCATAACTTTCGTCCAGAGGCTATTCTAGGTGCTGCGTCACCTTATTATTGGGCCAGGCCCATGTAATTTCGAAATACATAAGTATAGGCTGTTTTTAGAGTCCGTATGTGTGGGGAAACAAGAGATAGGGTTGGTTTCGGACCCCTTCCTCAAGGGCCACGAAATTCCCCCCTCTTCCTCCATATATACAGCCCTTAGGGCGTCGTTTAGACTTTGGGTTTTGTTTAGATTAAAAGTTCGCCATAGCTGCAACTTCGCGTACTTCGTTTGTGTTCAGCGACCAGACAAAGGCGTCACAAAACTCCACCTTGATCAATAAAGCTTTCATCTTATATTCGCAATATCCAGATTGCAATCTCAGTTTCTTGCTTGTTCTTCGTTTGCTCGCAGGAAACAGACCCTCGTGGTCAGGTTGATCGTGCTCCGGCGTGGTCGATAACCTCTCGGAGTTGGTTTAGCGATTGTTAAGGCGCGACGTCCTCGCACGTTCGTAGTCGGATCGTCAAAGTCGACTTCCACCAAAGCGATATCCATCATCTCATCGAAAGACGGGACACCTTTGCCTCTATCACCACCCCTTGCTCCTATATAAGTAGATCCATCTAGTAGCTTTTTCCTTGGAATTTGTTTAGTTAAAAGTTAGCCATTGCAACTTCGTGTACTTCGTGTGTGTCCAACGACCAGACCAAGACCGCTTACGGATTCCCACCACTATCAATACTTCATATATATTCGCAATATTCAGATTGCATTATCATATTCTTGCTCGTTCTTCGATTGCTTGCAGGAATAGACCTTCGTGGTCAGGCTGATCGTGCTTCCGGCATCGTCAGTAACCTCAGGAGATTGGTTTAGCGATTGATAAGGCGCAACGTCGTGCACGTTTGTAGTCGGATCGTCAAAGTCGTCTCCACCAAATCGATAGTTATCATCTCATCGAAAGATCGGGACACCTTTGCCTCTATCATCCCCCCTCTTCCTCCATATATACAGCCCTTAGGGCGTCGTTTAGACTTTGGGTTTTGTTTAGATTAAAGTTCGCCATAGCTGCAACTTCGCGTACTTCGTTTGTGTTCAACGACCAGACAAAGGCGTCACAGAACCCCACCTTGATCAATAAAGCTTTCATCTTATATTCGCAATATCTAGATTGCAATCTCAGTTTCTTGCTTGTTCTTCGTTTGCTCGCAGGAAATAGACCCTTGTGGTCAGGTTGATCGTGCTTCGGTGTGGTCAATAACCTCTCGGAGTTGGTTTAGTGATTGCTAAGGCATGACGTCCTCGCACGTTCGTAGTCGGATCGTCAAAGTCGACTTCCACCAAAGCGATATCCATCATCTCATCGAAAGACGGGACACCTTTGCCTCTATCAAGTGGTATCAGATTTCCAGGTTGCTCGGTGAGATTTTATAGTTTTTCGCAGTTTAGATCGAGTTTGTTCGTCATACCTATAGTCCACGAAAAAGCCAAAAAAATGTGGGTTAGTTCATCCTATCCGAACCAATCTGAGCCTTTGCATAATCTTTTCTGTATTTGCTTTGTTGACCTTGCGGTTGCATCGTCGTGTCAAGTTGCTGGTCTTAGCGTCTAGTCCTTTAGAGTTTCGAGTTCTGTTCACAGGTTGTCACGTCGCCACTGCCATATATCACCACCGCATCATCATCCTCGCTGCTACCATATACCACCACCGCACCAACTTCATCGCCGCTGCCATATACCACCACCACATATTCACCGCCAATCCGAGTCCATCTACGCCACCACATATCCGCCGCCATCACGCCAATCCGAGTCCACCTGCAACATATATACGCCACCAGTCCGAGTTCCACTAGATTCATCTCCCCCACCAGTCCGAGTTCCACCAGATTCATCTCCGCCACCAGTCCAAGTCCAGTATTTCGTTACTCTGTTTTGGATTTCTAGATCACGCCATACTCTGAGTCGTGATAGAGAAGGACTCCCAAACTTCCATGTTACCTGCAGTAGAAAAATAGTTCCAGTTTAAAAAAAAACTAAGTCTGGAAAATTCTTGCTAGGCAGTGATGAGGACATCAATACCATTGTTACACCCACAGCCCCTGCTGCTATACATACTAGACCAATTACTAGAGCTCGCGCACGCCAATTAAATTAGCAGGGACTTTCGTTTCTTGGTAATGATTCTAATGTTCATGAGAATATGATGCTGCCTAAATTGGATACATTTGTTTTGCTTACAAATGAAGGGCCTAGCTTTGAGAAGGATGAACATTGGAGCAAGAACAAGCATGGAGATGATGGCATGCGCATGGTGAACAAGAACGGAGTTACAAGTGATGATTTCAGGACGTTGAAGCCACCATAATGCGTGCATGAAGCCTTGGACGAAATATACAAGATGCTACTTCATAACTTTCGTCCAGAGGCTATTCTAGGTGCTGCGTCACCTTATTATTGGGCCAGGCCCATGTAATTTCGAAATACTTGAGTATAGGCTGTTTTTAGAGTCCGTATGTGTGGGGAAACAAGAGATAGGGTTGGTTTCAGACCCCTTCCCCAAGGGCCACGAAATTCCCCCCTCTTCCTCCATATATACAGTCCTTAGGGCGTCGTTTAGACTTTGGGTTTTGTTTAGATGAAAAGTTCGCCATAGCTGCAACTTCGCGTACTTCGTTTGTGTTCAACGCCCAGACAAAGGCGTCACAGAACCCCACCTTGATTAATAAAGCTTTCATCTTATATTCGCAATATCTAGATTGCAATCTCAGTTTCTTGCTTGTTCTTCATTTGCTCGCAGGAAACAGACCCTCGTGGTCAGGTTGATCGTGCTCCGGAATGGTCAATAACCTCTCGGAGTTGGTTTAGCGATTGCTAAGGCGCGACGTCATCGCACGTTCGTAGTCGGATCGTCAAAGTCGACTTCCACCAAAGTGATATCCATCATCTCATCGAAAGACGGGACACCTTTGCCTCTATCAAGTGGTATCAGATTTCCAGGTTGCTCGGTGAGATTTTACAGTTTTTCGTAGTTTAGATCGAGTTTGTTCTTCATACCTATAGTCCATGAAAAAGCCAAAAAAATTTAGGGTTAGTTCATCCTATCCGAACCAATCTGAGCCTTTGCATAATCTTTTCTGTGTTTGCTTTGTTGAATTTGCGGTTGCATCGTCGTGTCAAGTTGCTGGTCTTAGCGTCTAGTCCTTTAGAGTTTCAAGTTCTGTTCACAGGTTGTCACGTCGCCGCTGCCATATATCACCACCGCAACATCATCATCGCTGCTGCCATATACCACCACCGCACCAACTTCATCGCCGCTGCCATATACCACCACCACATATTCACCGCCAATCCGAGTCCATATACGCCACCACATATCCGCCGCCATCACGCCAATCCGAGTACACCTGCAACATATATCCGCCACCAGTCCGAGTTCCACCAGATTCATCTCCACCACCAGTCCGAGTTCCACCAGATTTATCTCCGCCACCAATCCTAGTCCGAGTCCAGTATTTTGTTACTCTGTTTTGGATTTCCGGATCACGCCATACTCCGAGTTGTGCCAGAGAAGGACTCCCAAACTTCTGTTTTACCTGCAGTAGAAAAATAGTTCCAGTTTCAAAAAAAACTAAGTCTGGAAAATTCTGGCTAGGTAGTTTTTAGACCATTTGTAGACTTTTTCGAAAAAAAATTGTTACGGAGCAAAAAAAAGAGGAAAAAAGTGCCAAAAAAAGTGAAAAAAAACATTCAGAGTGTGCTCCTCCCTTGTTTACGTGCAGCGCCGTGATTTTGTTAGTGTTCTAGGCTCGCGTCTCTAGCACGGTCTAGCCTAGGACCAGCACAGTACCGTCGTTGAGCGTTTATTCAACTTTGCATATCTGAATTGATTATTCCTAACCCTTTTTGCTACCATATTATAAGCCTTCCCAGCTCCACATACATCTACGTCGTGCGTTTGACTCTCCCTGGTAATCACTCTATCCAAGCTTTGAGAGTTTTGACTACAACGGTTGCCGATCACCACCTGCAGCTAGGTAAGAACTGGTAAGAATTTGAGATTCGCTAGAAGGATTTGTGACACACCACCATCACCACCACTTCCTAGTAGTCTGTAGGATCATATTCTTTTGTGTTTCTATTGCTGCTAACCATGGCAGGATCACAAGCCGACGAGACTGATTGGGAGAACATGACGAACAAGGGGTTGCATGATAAATTTCAGCAAATGATGAGTGGCCAGGTGGGAGATGTGCTAAACAGATTTGAAGAGGCTATGGAGAAGATAGATGCCGTGGAGAAGTCGTTTGAGACAAAGCTGGATAACAGGTTTAATGAATTGCTCAAGCGTCTTCCCCAACCACCATCGGCTGCACCTGTCGCACCTCTACAACAACAACAACCACATCTCCAACGCCGCCTTCCAAATCAAGTGGGACGAGCACAGCGCGTTCCAATTGAGACTGGTCAAAATTCGGGTGCCGCTGCACCTACTGTTGATGCTTCTTTGGCTCCTGCTACTGCGGTGGCTGAGGAGGATGACGATTATGCGGGCGATTATGAGGATGAGGTTGATCAAAATCAGAACTACGTGCAGCCACCAGCACCACCACCAGCAGGTCGACCTCAGGTATATATTCGCAACGGTAGGCCTGCACCACCACCTCAGGTACGAGATCATGACCATGTTCCTAAACTGAAATTGAATATTCCATCGTTTGAGGGTAGATACATTCCTGATGTATATCTTACTTGGGAGTTAGAAATTGAACAACGTTTTACATGTTTACAATATCCCGAGGAGAGACGGGTTGCTGCTGCTGTTTGTGCTTTCACTAGTTTTGCATGTGTATGGTGGTCTGAACATTGTAGATTATATCCTATTCCAGCTACTTGGGCTGCTTTGAAAACTGCTAAGCGTACTCCTTGGGTTCCACCATATTATCAACGTGAATTGCTTCAAAAACTGCAGCGTTTACGACAAGGGAAATTTTTTGTAGAAGAATATTATCAGGAATTACAAACTGGCATGATTAGATGTGGTATTGTTGAGGAGAATGAAGCTATGCTTGCTTGTTTTATGGGTGGTTTAAATAGAGAGATTCAGACCATTCTAGAGTATAAGGAGTATACTAATATCACTCGTTTATTCCATCTTGCTTGTAAAGCTGAACGTGAAGTGCAGGATCGACAAGCAGTGGCGCGAACTAACTTTTCTGCAGGTCGACCTTCATCATGGACACCGCGTGCATCTTCTACTTCCACTGCACCAGCACCTCCATCAGGTTCCACCTCCAGCCGTGATACAAGAAAGCAGGCACAACCACCACTATCTGCCAAGAGCGCACCTGCCGGGCCTGCACAGAGCTCTTCTTCTTCCATGGCATCAACAGGGCACACAAGTGATATTATTTGTCGTCGTTGTAAGGGAAGAGAACATTATGCGCGAGAATGCAAATCTCAGCGTGTAATGATTGCTACTGAGGATGGTGGGTATGAGTCCGCTAGTGACTATGATGAGGAGACTTTAGCTCTTATTACACGTGAAGAACATGGTGGAGATGATTTTGAAAATGAGACGCAATACATGGCTCCTGAAGACGCTGACAGGTATGAATGTTTAGTTGCTCAACGTGTTTTGAGTGTGCAGGTCACACAAGCAGAGTAAAATCAGAGGCATAATTTGTTCCATACAAAGGGAGTTGTGAAGGAACGTTCTGTTCGCGTCATCGTAGATGGAGGGAGCTGTAACAACTTGGCTAGCATGGAGATGGTGGAGAAACTATCTCTCACCACAAGACCACATCCACATCCTTACTACATCCAATGGTTCAACAACAGCGGCAAGGTTAAGGTAACACGTACTGTTCGTGTGCATTTTAGTATCTCTACATATGCTGATTATGTTGATTGTGATATGGTACCCATGCAAGCATGTTCCTTATTACTTGGTAGACTATGGCAATTTGATAAAAATTCTGTACACCATGGTAGAAACAATCAGTATACTCTTGTTCATAAGGATAAAAATATTACTTTGCTTCATATGACTCCTGATTCCATTTTGAAAGATGACATTAATAGAGCTAATAAAGCAAAACAGGAGAAAAATAAGAGTGAAAATCAGATTGTGGCAAAAGAATTTGAGCAACAAATGAAACCTAATAATAAACCATCTAGTGTTGTTTCTGAAATTAAATTGAAAAGTGCATGTTTACTTGCCACAAAATCTGATATTGATGAGCTAGATTTCAACAAATCTGTTTGCTATGCTTTTGTGTGCAAAGAGGCATTATTTTCATTCGAGGACGTGCCTTCCTCTTTGCCCCCTGCTGTCACTAACATTTTGCAGGAGTTCGCTGACGTCTTTCCACAAGACGTGCCACCGGGATTACCACCTATTTGAGGGATTGAGCATCAAATTGACTTAATTCCCGGTGCATCGCTACCCAACCGTGCACCATACCGTACCAATGCAGAGGAGACGAAGGAGATTATGCGTCAAGTACAGGAGCTGCTCGACAAAGGTTATATACGCGAATCTCTTAGTCCTTGTGCTGTTCCTATTATACTAGTGCCTAAAAAGGATGGTACGTCGCGTATGTGTGTTGATTGTAGAGGCATTAATAATATTACTATTCATTATCGTCATCCTATTCCTAGGCTAGATGATATGCTTGATGAATTGAGTGGCTCTACAATATTCTCCAAAGTTGATTTGCGTAGTGGATACCATCAAATTCGTATGAAATTGGGAGATGAATGGAAAACTGCATTTAAAACTAAGTTTGGTTTATATGAGTGGTTAGTCATGCCTTTTGGGTTAACTAATGCACCTAGTACTTTCATGAGACTAATGAACGAAGTTTTACGTGCTTTCATTGGACGATTTGTGGTAGTCTATTTTGATGATATACTGATTTATAGCAAATCTTTGGAAGAACATTTGGAACATTTACGTGCTGTTTTTATTGCTCTACGTGATGCACGTTTGTTTGGTAACCTTGGGAAGTGCACCTTTTGCACCGACCGAGTATCTTTTCTTGGCTATGTTGTTACTCCACAGGGAATTGAAGTTGATAAAGCCAAGATTGAAGCTATTGAGAGTTGGCCGCAGCCCAAAACGGTCACACAAGTGAGGAGTTTCCTTGGCCTCGCTGGTTTCTATAGGCGTTTTGTGAGAGATTTCAGCACCATTGCTGCACCTCTTAACGAGCTTACGAAGAAGGATGTGCCTTTTCTTTGGGGTACCGCACAGGAAGAAGCCTTCATGGTATTGAAAGATAAGTTGACACATGCTCCTTTACTCCTACTTCCTGATTTTAATAAGACTTTTGAGCTTGAATGTGATGCTAGTGGAATTGGATTAGGAGGTGTGTTATTACAAGATGGTAAACCTGTTGCATACTTTTCTGAAAAATTGAGTGGGCCTAGTCTGAATTATTCTACTTGATGAGGACATCAATACAATTATTACACCCACAGGCCCTGCTGCTATACATACTGGACCAATTACTAGAGCTCGCGCACGCCAATTAAATTACCAGGTACTTTCGTTTCTTGCTAATGATTCTAATGTTCATGAGAATATGATGCTGCCTAAATTGGATACATTTGTTTTGCTTACAAATGAAGGGCCTAGCTTTGAGAAGGATGAACATTGGAGCAAGAACAAGCATGGTGATGATGGCATGCGCATGGGGAACAAGAACGGAGTTACAAGTGATGATTTCAGGACGTTGAAGCCACCATAATGCGTGCATGAAGCCTTGGACGAAATATACAAGATGCTACTTCATAACTTTCGTCCAGAGGCTATTCTAGGTGCTGCGTCACCTTATTATTGGGCCAGGCCCATGTAATTTCGAAATACATAAGTATAGGCTGTTTTTAGAGTCCGTATGTGTGGGGAAACAAGAGATAGGGTTGGTTTCGGACCCCTTCCTCAAGGGCCACGAAATTCCCCCCTCTTCCTCCATATATACAGCCCTTAGGGCGTCGTTTAGACTTAGGGTTTTGTTTAGATTAAAAGTTCGCCATAGCTGCAACTTCGCGTACTTCGTTTGTGTTCAGCGACCAGACAAAGGCGTCACAGAACCCCACCTTGATCAATAAAGCTTTCATCTTATATTCGCAATATCCAGATTGCAATCTCAGTTTCTTGCCTGTTCTTCGTTTGCTCGCAGGAAACAGACCCTCGTGGTCAGGTTGATCGTGCTCCGGCGTGGTCGATAACCTCTCGGAGTTGGTTTAGCGATTGCTAAGGCGCGACGTCCTCGCACGTTCGTAGTCGGATCGTCAAAGTCGACTTCCATCAAAACGATATTCATCATCTCATCGAAAGACGGGACACCTTTGCCTCTATCACTACTTATGATAAAGAACTATATGCTCTTGTTCGGACTTTAGAAACATGGCAACATTATTTATGGCCCAAAGAATTTGTTATACATTCTGATCATGAATCTTTGGAACATATTAAAAGTCAAGCTAAACTGAATCGTAGACATGCTAAATGGGTTGAATTCATTGAAACTTTCCCTTATGTCATTAAACACAAGAAGGGTAAAGAAAATGTTATTGCTGATGCATTGTCTCGTCGCTACACTATGCTGTCACAACTTGACTTCAAAATATTTGGTTTGGAGACCATCAAAGATCAATATGTGCATGATGCTGATTTTAAAGATGTTTTGCAGAATTGTAAAGAAGGAAGAACCAGGAACAAGTTTGTCGTTAATGATGGATTTGTGTTCCGTGCTAACAAGCTAGGCATTCCAGCTAGCTCACTTCGTCTTTTGTTGTTGCAGGAGGCGCATGGAGGATGATTAATGGGACACTTTGGCGTGAAGAAGACGGAGGACGTACTTGCTACACATTTCTTTTGGCCAAAGATGAGACGGGATGTTGAGCGTTTTGTTGCTCGCTGCACTACATGTCAAAAAGCTAAGTCACGACTCAATCCTCATGGTTTATATATGCCTTTGCCTGTACCTAGTGTTCCTTGGGAGGATATATCTATGGACTTTGTTTTAGGTTTACCTCGAACAAAGAAGGGGAGGGATAGCATATTTGTTGTCGTGGATAGATTCTCAAAAATGGCACACTTTATACCATGTCATAAGAGCGATGATGCTGTTAATTTTGCTGATTTGTTCTTCCGTGAAATTATTCGTTTGCATGGTGTGCCAAATACTATTGTTTCAGATCGTGATACTAAATTTCTTAGCCACTTTTGGAGATGTTTATGGGCTAAGTAGGGGACTAAACTGCTTTTTAGTACTACTTGTCACCCCCAAAGATGGACAAACTAAAGTAGTCAATAGAACATTGTCTACTATGCTTAGGGCTGTTTTGAAGAATAATAAGGAAATGTGGGAAGAATGCTTGCCTCATATTGAGTTTGCTTATAATCGTTCATTGCATTCTACTACTAAGATGTGCCCTTTTGAAATTGTGTATGGTTTCCTACCTCGTGCACCTATTGATTTGTTGCCTCTTCCATCTTCGGAGAAGGTTAATTTTGATGCTAAACAACGTGCTGAATTGATCTTAAAAATGCATGAGTTAACTAAGGAAAACATTGAGCGTATGAATGCTAAATATAAACTTGCTGGAGATAAGGGTAGAAAACATGTTGTGTTTGCACCTGGAGATCATGTTTGGTTACATTTGCGTAAGGATAGATTTCCTGATTTGCGCAAATCAAAGCTAATGCCACGTGCTGATGGTCCTTTTAAGGTGTTAGAGAAAATAAATGATAATGCATATAAACTTGAGCTGCCTGCAGATTTTGGGGTTAGTCCCACTTTTAACATTGCAGATTTGAAGCCTTATTTGGTAGAGGGAGATGAGCTTCGTCGAGGACGACTTCATTTCAAGAAGGGGAGGATGATGAGGACATCAATACCATTGTTACACCCACAGCCCCTGCTGCTATACATACTGGACCAATTACTAGAGCTCACGCACGCCAATTAAATTACCAGGTACTTTCGTTTCTTGGTAATGATTCTAATGTTCATGAGAATATGATGCTGCCTAAATTGGATACAATTTTTTTGTTACAAATGAAGGGCCTAGCTTTGAGAAGGATGAACATTGGAGCAAGAACAAGCATGGAGATGATGGCATGCGCATGGGGAACAAGAACGGAGTTACAAGTGATGATTTCAGGATGTTGAAGACACCATAATGCGTGCATGAAGCCTTGGACGAAATATACAAGATGCTACTTCATAACTTTCGTCCAGAGGCTAATAAGCTATGCATTCCCGCTAGCTTCATTCATCTTTTGTTGTTGCAGGAGGCGCATGGAGGAGGATTAATGGGACACTTTGGCGTGAAGAAGACGGAGGACGTACTTGCTACACATTTCTTTTGGCCAAAGATGAGACGGGATGTTGAGCGTTTTGTTGCTCGCTGCAGTACATGTCAAAAAGCTAAGTCACGACTCAATCCTCATGGTTTATATATGCCTTTGCCTGTACCTAGTGTTCCTTGGGAGGATATATCTATGGACTTTTTTTCGGTTTACCTCGAACAAAGAAGGGGAGGGATAGCTTATTAGTTGTCGTGGATAGATTATCGAAAATGGCACACTTTATACCATGTCATAAAAGCGATGATGCTGTTAATGTTGCTGATTTGTTCTTTCGTGAAATTATTCGCTTGCATGGTGTACCAAATACTATTGTTTCAGATCATGATACTAAATTTCTTAGCCACTTTTGGAGATGTTTATGGGCTAAGTTGGGGACTAAACTGCTTTTCAGTACTACTTGTCACCCCCAAACTGATGGACAAACTGAAGTAGTCAATAGAACGTTGTCTACTATGCTTAGGGCTGTTTTGAAGAACAACAAGAAAATGTGGGAAGAATGCTTGCCTCATATTGAATTTGCTTATAATCGTTCATTGCGTTCTACTACTAAGATGTGCCCTTTTGAAATTGTGTATGGTTTCCTACCTCGTGCACCTATTGATTTGTTGCCTCTTCCATCTTTGGAGAAGGTTAATTTTGATGCTAAACAACGTGCTGAATTGATTTTAAAAATGCATGAGTTAACTAAGGAAAACATTGAGCGTATGAATGCTAAATATAAATTTGTTGGAGATAAGGGTAGAAAACATGTTGTGTTTGCACCTGGAGATCTTGTTTGGTTACATTTGCGAAAGGATAGATTTCCTGATTTGCGCAAATCAAGGCTAATGCCACGTGCTGATGGTCCTTTTAAGGTGTTAGAGAAAATAAATGATAATGCATATAAACTTGAGCTGCCTGCAGATTTTGGGGTTAGTCCCACTTTTAACATTGCAGATTTGAAGCCTTATTTGGGTGAGGAAGATGAGCTTCCGTCGAGGACGACTTCATTTCAAGAAGGGGAGGATGATGAGGACATCAACACCATTGCTACACCCACAGCCCCTGCTGCTATACATACTGGACCAATTACTAGAGCTCGCGCACGCCAATTAAATTACCAGGTACTTTCGTTTCTTGGTAATGATTCTAATGTTCATGATGATGCTGCCTAAATTGGATACATTTGTTTTGCTGACAATAGAAGGGCCTAGCTTTGAGAAGGATGAACATTGGAGCAAGAACAAGCATGGAGATGATGGCATGCGCATGGGGAACAAGAACGGAGATACAAGTGATGATTTCAGGACGTTGAAGCCACCATAATGCGTGCATGAAGCCTCGGACGAAATATACAAGATGCTACTTCATAACTTTCGTCCAGAGGATATTCTAGGTGCTGCGTCACCTTATTATTGGGCCAGGCCCATGTAATTTCGAAATACTTGAGTATAGGCTGTTTTTAGAGTCCGTATGTGTGGGGAAACAAGAGATATGGATGGTTTCGGACCCCTTCCCCGAGGGCCTCGAAATTCCCCCCTCTTCCTCCATATATACAACCCTTAGGGCTGATAGAGGCAAAGGTGTCCCGTCTTTCGATGAGATGATGGATATCGCTTTGGTGGAAGTCGACTTTGACGATCCGACTACGAACGTGCGAGGACGTCGCGCCTTAGCAATCGCTAAACCAACTCCGAGAGGTTATCGACCACGCCGGAGCACGATCAACCTGACCACGAGGGTCTGTTTCCTGCGAGCAAACGAAGAACAAGCAAGAAACTGAGATTGCAATCTGGATATTGCGAACAAAGATGAAAGCTTTATTGATCAAGGTGGAGTTCTGTGACGCCTTTGTCTGGTCGCTGAACACAAACGAAGTACGCGAAGTTGCAGCTATGGCGAACTTTTAATCTAAACAAAACCCAAGGAAAAAGCTACTAGATGGATCTACTTATAGCAAGGGGTGGCGGCCAAGGAGGTGGGAGGACGTCCCAAGGCAGCCTAAAACCAACCCTAGGTCGTACAAGGCTCATGGGCCCAAGTGGAGGTGATGCAACACCTTTGGACTTGTAGTTTGACTCGGATTCTGGTGCAACGTCAGATTGTTTCGACCATAACTCAATGCTCCGGACGAATTTAAAGGTGAATCCAATTGGGTTGGAAAGAGCACGAAATCTAGTTTCCAACAAAAAAAGAATCACCCAATTCGGAGTCCGTATGAAAAAGTTCTTGGCGTTTTGAGTCAGGTATGTCTGTGCAGTCCGAAACTGAATCCAGAACGTGAGAGACTTGGACTCTATCTTCTCTTGGCCCAAAAGTGACGTGAGAGGACTTTTTGAACAGAACCTAAACTTCTCCTTTTGCCTTATCTTCATATGTGGATTGTACAAATGTCCCATACACCTGCAATTAGGCAAAACACAAAAGTGTGTGAAGTATTTTTGTTCTGGATAACATAAATAGATTATTGAATAGTTTGCACTAGAAATCACCTGACAAATATGCATGTATACAATATTTTTGGTCGTATCCAAGGTAGTCATGTCCTCATCAAGGGCGTCGTTTAGACTTTGGGTTTTGTTTAGATTAAAGTTCGCCATAGCTGCAACTTCGCGTAATTCGTTTGTGTTCAACGACCAGACAAAGGCGTCACAGAACCCCACCTTGATCAATAAAGCTTTTATCTTATATTCGCAATATCTAGATTGCAATCTCAGTTTCTTGCTCGTTCTTCGTTTGCTCGCAGGAAATAGACCCTCGTGGTCAGGTTGATCGTGCTTCGTTGTGGTCAATAACCTCTCGGAGTTGGTTTAGCGATTGCTAAGGTGCGACGTCCTCGCACGTTCGTAGTCGGATCGTCAAAGTCGACTTCCACCAAAGCGATATCCATCATCTCATCGAAAGACGGGACACCTTTGCCTCTATCATTGGACCATAAATAATGTTGCCATGTTTCTAAAGTCTGAACAAGAGCATATAGTTCTTTATCATAAGTAGAATAATTCAGACTAGGCCCACTCAATTTTTCAGAAAAGTATGCAACAGGTTGACCATCTTGTAATAACACACCTCCTAATCCAATTCCACTAGCATCACATTCAAGCTCAAAAGTCTTATTAAAATCAGGCAGTTGGAGTAAAGGAGCATGTGTCAACTTATCTTTCAATACCGTGAAGGCTTCTTCCTGTGCGGTACCCCAAACAAAAGGCACATCCTTCTTTGTAAGCTCATTGAGAGGTGCAGCTATGGTGCCAAAATCTCGCACAAGATGCCTATAGAAACCAGCGAGTCCAAGAAAACTCCTCACTTGTGTGACCATTTGATGTAGGGCGGAACCCTAGGTGGCCGATCTTTCACGAAAGGAGCGGATCCCTACGAAGAACGTGATGAACACGAGGGGAAACATGAGGGAAACACGAGGGGAAACATGAGGGGAACACGAGGGGAACACGAGAGAAATCACTCAACCAACAAGAATAGATCACACATGCGCTAGATCGATGAACACAAAGGTAAGATACAAGATCCAAATCCAACAAAGGACGATACAAAGGTAACCGGTTCTTCTCCGTGAGGTCTTGAATCCAAGGTGGATCTTCTCCGTGAGGAGGTCTTGAATCCAAGGTGGATCTTCTCCGTAGAGGGGCCACGGTCTCTCTCGTGGAGTAGATCCGATATGGATGAGCAACGCTCTATCTCTAAATGAGCTAATCCTTTGCTACCCCTAACTAGGAGGAGGTGCGGGAGTATATATAGTCTAAGGGACGAAGGGGTACATGGGCGTCGGCCCAGATGCGCTGCACGCAGGCAGAGGGGGCCGGATGTCCGGGCGACGGGCCGGATGTCCGGGCCTTCCCGAGACGCCGGATGTCCGGGCGCTGGGGCCGGATGTCCGGGCTGGCAGGGTCCAGCTTCTGTGATGGGGCGCCGGATTTCCGGGAGCTGGGCCGGATGTCCGGCGGCTCGCGACGGGCCGGATGTCCGGGCCTGGGGGCCGGATGTCCGGGCTGACTTGGTTCAGCTTCGAGTGTCTTCTGTGATGGGCGCCGGATTTCCGGGGGTCGGGCCGGATGTCCGGGCTGGGGCCGGATGTCCGGGGCCTGTAGTAGCTGTCTCTTCTTCCTTCTCAATCCTTTGCTTCCGCGCACGCTTGGTCTGGGTCCTTGGGTTCTCCATGGTCTCCTCGGGTGTACCTGAGTATGAACAAGGTCCGCGCTTGAAGTAGCATCCATGTCTTGCATGCGGAAAGGGAATATTCGGAAAGGAGCGAGTTCAACTTAGGTCCAATGGCGTAGGCTCGAGTGTACATGGGGATGATCGTCGGATGCTCCGCATCATCTCCCCTCCCTTGGGAAAGATCCGACCTCGGATCGAAATCCTCATCACCATGGAAACGGTTGTCGTGGACGGAGTTGTAATTGGACAGAGTGGAAGTCATGGCGCAATCCAAGTACTCTAAGGTGTTTCCGGAGTGGTACACAGGCAAAAAGAGCAAACACAAACGACACTTGGAAATACAATGGTTAGCGCACACAAGGTGTCCATCATGTAAGAATGATTCCGCGAGGCAAGGTTGTTCATGACAAAGCACATGAAGCTTAGCAAGATGATATGGAATGAGATGTAAAGCATTCATGGGAGCATAAGCATTCATTGTGCACACAAATGTGTTGTGAAAATATGATCAATGCAACCACGGTGCAAAATGATGTCATAGTGAGACGGTGGATCAATAGCATGAATATGGCAATGGATGCTCAATATGATTATGTTATCATGCAATTGATGGTAGGCAATATGATCATGATGTATGAATATGCCATCAAGAAAGATCACAACAAATTTGCTAAGAAAAGGCACAAGCTCATATATCATGGATGACATGGGAATAGGTGCAACAAGACAAGCATAATGTGTGTCAATCCATGCATAAGATGCAAATTTGTCATGGGTGGTGTTGTACCATAGCTCGATGTCGTGGTAGAAGTGTTGGTCCGGTGGTGCATCCACTAAGTCCGAGCACTCCTCAACTTGAAGGTCCATAGGGTCCATCTCCAATGTCGGTCCTCTGTTCACGAGATGTATCATGTAGAAAACAAGAAGGAATACACAATGAAAGAATGACCCATCCAACATGCGTATTTGAGAATGGCTCAAAGGGAAGGAGTTCACCTTTAGTAGGTTCTCGAAAATGTTGGTGTTGCACATCGTGTACGCCTTCACATGACCAATGTGTCTCGTGATGGTACCGCCTTGTGAATTCTTCAAAATGAAAGAACATGACAAACGCTCAGAAAAACAAATGAGGTTAGTGCAAGACCTATCATTCAAGGGGCGAGATACCCAACAAGTGTTTTCATCATTCTTATCATAAGAAAGGACAAGGTGTGGTATGGTATGAAAGCATAAGATGCAACTACAACAAAGACAATAGGCTTAAACAAGCAAGCATGCGTCACAAGTAATATGTCCAACTCTCCAAGATCAATAAGCATAGCATGGGTGCACTCACTACAATGGCATATGAGATGTGCAACTAATGGAGACCAGTACAATAATCAAGATATATCATGTGAGAGGCATGAGCATATATGTCATCAACCCAAGAAAGCGAGTAATGGAACATGGGTGATGCAACCAAGCAAGTAATCATAGTGATCAAGTCAAGCAAGCTAGTAGTGCGAAGATGCAACGTACTAGAAGGAATCATGGCAAGCATGTCATGTGTGCAAATAGTGGTCATGAATAATGCACAAGACATATCACTAGCATGAAAGCAAGATATGAGCAATATATCATCAATATATTGGGCACAAGTCCTATGTAAATAGCAATGGAACATCATGACTCTCCCAATACAAGAATCAACAATAGCATGAGGCACATGATAAACATGGCAATAGCAACAAGGATCTCCACCAAACATGCAAATACACATTGGAGTAGCATTATGGTGAATCATGGGTAGATGCAAGCAAGGGTCACAATTGCATGGCAAAATCATAGAAAGAGGCAGAGCATGCAAAGTGAACACGGGAAAATGGACATAACGTAACAAGTGATATAAGGCCCAAAGCCGTGTATGAGCCAAGTAAAAGGAATGCGCGAAGTCGTTGCGCCAAGGGAATGGTGGGAAGGACAATCCACGGGATCCCAAGTCATCTTTGCTCTCAAGAGCTCGTTTCGTCAACTCATGGGATTGTGAGGTTGACGAGTGTTCATAAGTACCTACACAAAACAAAGACAAAGGGAAAATTGTGTGTGCGTGGTAGATGTACACATCATCCATCATGATGCGCACGTGCTTGTGTTGGTTAGCACAAAATATCCAATGCTCAAATAAATGAGATGCGTGATATAGAAACATGTCATCCATCATGAGAGGTTTGTTATTATGTATAGCATAATGGAGACTCAAATTGTGTAAAGCATCACAAGAAATGTCTAGAGCATTGTTATGAATGGTATGCATATGGTGCAAGCAATTATGGGAATCATGCAAAGTATGGAATGCATCAAGATCTCCTAATATGTATGAGGAAACTATGGAGGTCTCCTCATGAGCATTAGTGGAAACATCACATGGAGAATACTGACAACATCCAAAACAATGCATATTTGGAACAATGTGATCATGGCATGGTATAGTAGATGAATTGCGCAAATCATGTAAAGGAAGCATGGCAATATCATCACATGAAAAACAAAAGCCAATGACCATCATCTCGTCATCTATGCCATAAGTGCAAATGGGATTTATTTTAATGGGGCATGCATAGTGATAGAGGCAAAGGTGTCCCGTCTTTCGATGAGATGGTGGCTATCGTTTTGGAGGAAGTCGACTTTGACGATCCGACTACGAACGTGCGAGGACGTCGCGCCTTAGCAATCGCTAAACCAACTCCGAGAGGTTATTGACCACGCCGGAGCACGATCAACCTGACCACGAAGGTCTGTTTCCTGCAGGCAAACGAAGAACAAGCAAGAAACTAAGGTTGCAATCTGGATATTGCGAATATAAGAGGAAAGCTTTATTGATCAAGGTGGGGTTCTGTGACGCCTTTGTCTGGTCGTTGAACACAAACGAAGTACGCAAAGTTGCAGCTATGGGGAACTTTTAATCTAAACAAAACCCAAAGTCTAAACGATGCCCTAAGGGCTGTATATATGGAGGAAGAGGGGGAATTTCGTGGCCCTTGGGGAAGGGGTCCGAAACCAACCCTATCTCTTGTTTCCGCACACATACGGACTCTAAAAACAGCCTATACTTATGTGTTTCGAAATTACATGGGCCTGGCCCAATAATAAGGTGACGCAGCACCTAGAATAGCCTCTAGACGAAATTTATGAAGTTGCATCTTGTATATTTCGTCCAAGGCTTCATTCACTCCTTAAGGTGGCTTCAAAGTCCTGAAATCATCACTTGTAACTCCGTTCTTATTCCCCTTGCGCATGCCATCAACTCCATGCTTGTTCTTGCTCCAATGTTCATCCTTCTCCAAGCTAGGCCCTTCATTTGTAAGCAAAACAAAAGTATCCAATTTAGGCAGCATCATATTCTCATGAACATTAGAATCATTACCAAGAAACGAAAGTACCTGGTAATTTAATTGGCGTGCGCGAGCTCTAGTAATTGGTCCATTATATGTAACAGTAGGGGCTGTGGGTGTAACAATGGTATTGATGTCCTCATCATCCTCCCCTTCTTGAAATGTAGTCGTCCTCGACGGAAGCTCATCTTCCTCGCCCAAATAAGGCTTCAAATCTGCAATGTTAAAAGTGGGACTAACCCCAAAATTTGCACGTGCTCAAGTTTATATGCATTATCATTTATTTTCTCTAACACCTTGAAAGGACTATCAGCACGTGGCATTAGCTTGGATTTGCGCAAATTAGGAAATCTATCCTTACGCAAATGTAACCAAACAAGATCTCCAGGTGCAAACACAACAAGTTTTCTACCCTTATCTCCAGCAAGTTTATATTTAGCATTCATACGCTCAATGTTTTCCTTAGTTAACTCATGCATTTTTAAAATCAATTCAGCACGTTCTTTAGCATCAAAATTAACCTTCTCCGAAGATGGAAGAGGCAACAAATCAATTGGTGCACGAGGTAGGAAACCATACACAATTTCAACAGGGCACATCTTAGTAGTAGAATGCAACGAACGATTATAAGCAAATTCAATATGAGGCAAGCATTCTTCCCACATTTTCTTATTATTCTCCACAACAGCCCTAAGCGTAGTAGACAATGTTCTATTGACTACTTCAGTTTGTCCATCAGTTTGGGGGTGACAAGTAGTACTAAAAAGCTGTTTAGTCCCCTACTTAGCCCATAAACATCTCCAAAAGTGGCTAAGAAATTTAGTATCACGATCTGAAACAATAGTATTTGGCACACCATGCAAGCGAATAATTTCACGAAAGAACAAATCAGCAACATTAACAGCATCATCGCTTTTATGACATGGTATAAAGTGTGCCATTTTCGAGAATCTATCCACGACAACAAATATGCTATCCCTCCCCTTCTTTGTTCAAGGTAAACCTAAAACAAATTCCATAGATATATCCTCCCAAGGAACACTAGGTACAGGCAAAGGCATATATAAACCATGAGGATTGAGTCGTGACTTAGCTTTTTGACATGTAGTGCAGCAAGCAACAAAACGCTCAACATCCTGTCTCATCTTTGGCCAAAAGAAATGTGTAGCAAGTATATCCTCCGTCTTCTTCACGCCAAAGTGTCCCATTAGTCCTCCTCCATGCGCCTCCTGCAACAACAAAAGACGAACGGAGCTAGCTGGAATGCATAGCTTGTTAGCACGAAACAGAAATCCATCATTAACGACGAACTTGTTCCATGTTCTACCTTCTTTACAATTCTGCAATACATCTTTAAATTCAGCATCATGCACATATTGATGAGGACATCAATACCATTGTTACACCCACAGCCCCTCCTGTTACATATAATGGACCAATTACTAGAGCTCGCGCACGCCAATTAAATTACCAGGTACTTTTGTTTCTTGGTAATGATTCTAATGTTCATGAGAATATGATGCTGCCTAAATTGGATACATTTGTTTTGCTTACAAATGAAGGGCCTGGCTTGGAGAAGGATGAACATTGGAGCAAGAACAAGCATGGAGTTGATGGCATGCGCAAGGGGAACAAGAACGGAGTTACCAGTGATGATTTCAGGACTTTGAAGCCACTATAAGGAGTGAATGAAGCCTTGGACGAAATATACAAGATGCCACTTCATAAATTTCGTCCAGAGGCTATTCTAGGTGCTGCGTCACCTTATTATTGGGCCAGGCCCATGTAATTTCGAAATACATAAGTATAGGCTGTTTTTAGAGTCCGTGTGTGTGGGGAAACAAGAGATAGGGTTGGTTTCGGACCCCTTCTCCAAGGGCCACGAAATCCCCCCCTCTTCCTCCATATATACAGCCCTTAGGGCACCGTTTAGACTTTGGGTTTTGTTTAGATTAAAAGTTCGCCATAGCTGCAACTTCGCGTACTTCGTTTGTGTTCAACGACCAGACAAAGGCGTCACAGAACCCCGCCTTGATCAATAAAGCTTTCATCTTATATTCGCAATATCCAGATTGCAATCTCAGTTTCTTGCTTGTTCTTCGTTTGCTCGCAGGAAACAGACCCTCGTGGTCAGGTTGATCGTGCTCCGGCGTGGTCAATAACCTCTCTGAGTTGGTTTAGCGATTGCTAAGGCGCGACGTCATCGCACGTTCGTAGTCGGATCGTCAAAGTCGACTTCCACCAAAGCGATATCCATCATCTCATCGAAAGACGGGACACCTTTGCCTCTATCAAGTGGTATCAGATTTCCAGGTTGCTCGGTGAGATTTTACAGTTTTTCGTAGTTTAGATCGAGTTTGTTCTTCATACCTATAGTCCACGAAAAAGCCAAAAAAAAATTTAGGGTTAGTTCATCCTATCCGAACCAATTTGAGCCTTCGCATAATCTTTTCTGTGTTTGCTTTGTTGAATTTGCGGTTGCATCGTCGTGTCAAGTTGCTGGTCTTAGCGTCTAGTCCTTTAGAGTTTTGAGTTCTTTCACAGGTTGTCACGTCGCCGCTGCCATATATCACCACCGCATCATCATCATCGCTGCTGCCATATACCACCACCGCACCAACTTCATCGCCGCTGCCATATACCACCACCACATATTCACCGCCAATCCGAGTCCATATACGCCACCACATATCCGCCGCCATCACGCGAATCCGAGTACACCTGCAACATATATCCGCCACCAGTCCGAGTTCCACCAGATTCATCTCCACCACCAGTCCGAGTTCCACCAGATTTATCTCCGCCACCAGTCCTAGTCCGAGTCCAGTATTTTGTTACTCTGTTTTGGATTTCCGGATCACGCCATACTCCGAGTTGTGCCAGAGAAGGACTCCCAAACTTCTGTTTTACCCGCAGTAGAAAAATAGTTCCAGTTTCAAAAAAAAAACTAAGTCTGGAAAATTCTGGCTAGGCAGTTTTTAGACCATTTGTAGACTTTTTCGAAAAAAATTGCTGCGGAGCAAAAAAAAGAGAGGAAAAAAAGTGCCAAAAAAGTGAAAAAAAATTCAGAGTGTGCACCTCCCTTGTTTACGTGCAGCGCCGTGATTTTGTTAGTGTTCTAGGCTCGCGTCTCTAGCACGGTCTAGCCTAGGACCAGCACAGTACCGTCGTTGAGCGTTTATTCAACTTTGCATATCTGAATTGATTATTGCTGACCCTTTTTGCTACCATATTATAAGCCTTCCCAGCTCCACATACATCTACGTCGTGCGTTTGACTCTCCCTGGTAATCGCTCTATCCAAGCTTTGAGAGTTTTGACTACAACGGTTGCCGATCACCACCTGCAGCTGGGTAAGAACTGTTAAGAATTTGAGATTTGCTTGAAGGATTTGTGACACACCACCATCACCACCACTTCCTAGTAGTCTGTAGGATCATATTCTTTTGTGTTTCTATTGCTGCTAACCATGGCAGGATCACAAGCCAATGAGACTGATTGGGAGAACATGACGAACAAGGGGTTGCATGATAAATTTCAGCAAAAGATGAGTGGCCAGGTGGGAGATGTGCTAAACAGATTTGAAGAGGCTATGGAGAAGATAGATGCCGTGGAGAAGTCGTTCGAGACAAAGCTGGATAACAGGTTTAATGAATTGCTCAAGCGTCTTCCCCAACCACCACCGGCTGCACCTGTCGCACCTCTACAACAACAACAACCACATCTCCAACGCCGCCTTCCAAATCAAGTGGGACGAGCACAGCGCGTTCCAATTGAGACTGGTCAAAATTCGGGTGCCGCTGCACCTACTGTTGATGCTTCTTTGGCTCCTGCTACTGCGGCGGCTGAGGAGGATGACGATTATGCGGGCGATTATGAGGATGAGGTTGATCAAAATCAGAACTACGTGCAGCCACCAGCACCACCTCCAGCAGGTCGACCTCAGGTATATATTCGCAACGGTAGGCCTGCACCACCACCTCAGGTACAAGATCATGACCATGTTCCTAAACTGAAATTGAATATTCCACCGTTTGAGGGTAGATACATTCCTGATGTATATCTTACTTGGGAGTTAGAAACTGAACAACGTTTTACATGTTTACAATATCCCGAGGAGAGACGGGTTGCTGCTGCTGTTTGTGCTTTCACTAGTTTTGCATGTGTATGGTGGTCTGAACATTGTAGATTATATCCTATTCCAGCTACTTGGGCTGCTTTGAAAACTGCTATGCGTACTCGTTGGGTTCCACCATATTATCCACGTGAATTGCTACAAAAACTGCAGCGTTTACGACAAGGGAAAAATTCTGTAGAAGAATATTATCAGGAATTACAAACTGGCATGATTAGATGTGGTATTGTTGAGGAGAATGAAGCTATGCTTGCACGTTTTATGGGTGGTTTAAATAGAGAGATTCAAACCATTCTAGAGGATAAGGAGTATACTAATATCACTCGTTTATTCCATCTTGCTTGTAAAGCTGAACGTGAAGTGCAGGATCGACAAGCAGTGGCGCGAACTAACTTTTCTGCAGGTCGACCTTCATCATGGACACCGCATGCATCTTCTACTTCCACTGCACCAGCACCTCCATCAGGTTCCACCTCCAGCCGTGATACAAGAAAGCAGGCACAACCACCACTATCTGCCAAGAGCGCACCTGCCGGGCCTGCACAGAGCTCATCTTGTCCATGGCATCAACAGGGCACACAAGTGATATTATTTGTCGTCGCTGTAAGGGAAGAGGACATTATGCGCGAGAATGCAAATCTCAGCATGTGATGATTGCTACTGAGGATGGTGGGTATGAGTCCGCTAGTGTCTATGATGAGGAGACTTTGGCTCTTATCACACGTGAAGAACACGTTGGAGATGATTCTGATCATGAGACGCAATACATGGCTCCTGAAGACGCTGACAGGTATGAATGTTTAGTTGCTCAACGTGTTTTGAGTGTGCAGGTCACACAAGCTGAGCAAAATCAGAGGCATAATTTGTTCCATACAAAGGGAGTTGTGAAGGAACGTTCTGTGCGCGTCATCATAGATGGAGGGAGCTGCAACAACTTGGCTAGCATGGAGATGGTGGAGAAGCTATCTCTCACCACAAGACCACATCCACATCTTTACTACATCCAATGGTTCAACAACAGCGGCAAGGTTAAGGTAACACGTACTGTTCGTGTGCATTTTAGTATCTCTACATATGCTGATTATGTTGATTGTGATGTGGTACCTATGCAAGCATGTTCCTTATTACTTGGTCGACCATGGCAATTTGATAAAAATTCTGTACACCATGGTAGAAACAATCAGTATACTCTTGTTCATAAGGATAAAAATATTACTTTGCTTCCTATGACTCCTGAATCCATTTTGAAAGATGATATTAATAGAGCTAATAAAGCAAAATAGGAGAAGAATAAGAGTGAAAATCAGATTGTGGCAAAAGAATTTGAGCACCAAATGAAGCCCAATAATAAACCATCTAGTGTTGCTTCTGAAATTAAATTGAAAAGTGCATGTTTATTTGCCACCAAATCTGATATTGATGAGCTAGATTTCAGCAAATCTGTTTGCTATGCTTTTGTGTGCAAAGAGGCATTATTTTCATTCGAGGACGTGCCTTCCTCTTTGCCTCCTGCTGTCACTAACATTTTGCAGGAGTTCGCTGACGTCTTTCCACAAGACGTGCCACCGGGATTACCTCCCATTCGAGGGATTGAGCATCAGATTGACTTAATTCCCGGTGCATCATTACCCAACCGTGCACCATACCGTACCAATCCAGAGGAGACGAAGGATATTATGCGTCAAGTACAGGAGCTGCTCGACAAAGGTTATATACGCGAATCCCTTAGTCCTTGTGCTGTTCCTATCATTTTAGTGCCGAAAAAGGATGGTACTTCGCGTATGTGCGTAGATTGTAGAGGCATTAATAATATTACTATTCGTTATCGTCATCCTATTCCTAGGCTAGATGATATGCTTGATGAATTGAGTGGCTCTACAATATTCTCCAAAGTTGATTTGCGTAGTGGATACCATCAAATTCGTATGAAATTGGGAGATGAATGGAAAACTGCATTTAAAACTAAGTTTGGTTTATATGAGTGGTTAGTCATGCCTTTTGGGTTAACTAATGCACCTAGTACTTTCATGAGACTAATGAACGAAGTTTTACGTGCTTTTATTGGACGATTTGTGGTAGTCTATTTTGATGATATACTGATTTATAGCAAATCTTTGGAAGAACATTTGGAACATTTACGTGCTGTTTTTTTTGCTCTACGTGATGCACGTTTGTTTGGTAACCTTGGGAAGTGCACCTTTTGCACCGACCGAGTATCTTTTCTTGGCTATGTTGTTACTCCGCAGGGAATTGAAGTTGATAAAGCGAAGATTGAAGCTATTGAGAGTTGGCCGCAGCCCAAAACGGTCACACAAGTGAGGAGTTTCCTTGGCCTCGCTGGTTTCTACAGGCGTTTTGTGAGAGATTTCAACACCATTGCTGCACCTCTCAATGAGCTTACAAAGAAGGATGTGCCTTTTGTTTGGGGTACCGGACAGGAAGAAGCCTTCACGGTATTGAAAGATAAGTTGACACATGCTCCTTTACTCCAACTTCCTGATTTTAATAAGACTTTTGAACTTGAATGCGATGCTACTGAATTGGATTAGGAGGTGTGTTATTACAAGATGGCAAACCTATTGCATACTTTTCTGAAAAATTGAGTGGGCCTAGTCTGAATTATTCTACTTATGATAAAGAATTATATGCTCTTGTTCGGACTTTAGAAACATGGCAACATTATTTATGGCCCAAAGAATTTGTTATACATTCTGATCACGAATCTTTGAAACATATTAAAAGTCAAGCTAAACTGAATCGTAGACATGCTAAATGGGTTGAATTCATTGAGACTTTCCCTTATGTCATTAAACACAAGAAGGGCAAAGAAAATGTTATTATTGATGCATTGTCTCGTCGCTATACTATGCTTTCACAACTTGACTTCAAAATATTTGGTTTGGAGACCATCAAAGATCAATATGTGCATGATGCTGATTTTAAAGATGTATTGCAGAATTGTAAAGAAGGACGAACATGGAACAAGTTCGTCGTTAATGATGGATTTGTGTTCCATGCTAACAAGCTATGCATTCCCGCTAGCTCCATTCGTCTTTTGTTGTTGCAGGAGGCGCATGGAGGAGGATTAATGGGACACTTTGGCGTGAAGAAGACGGAGGACGTACTTACTACACATTTCTGTTGGCCAAAGATGAGACGGGATGTTGAGCGCTTTGTTGCTCGCTGCACTACATGTCAAAAAGCTAAGTCACGACTCAATCCTCATGGTTTATATATGCCTTTGCCTGTACCTAGTGTTCCTTGGGAGGATATATCTATGAACTTTGTTTTAGGTTTACCTCGAACAAAGAAGGGGAGGGATAGCATATTTGTTGTCGCGGATAGATTATCGAAAATGGCACACTTTAGACCTTGTCATAAAAGCGATGATGCTGTTAATGTTGCTGATTTGTTCTTTCGTGAAACTATTCGCTTGCATGGTGTACCAAATACTATTGTTTCAGATCATGATACTAAATTTCTTAGCCACTTTTGGAGATGTTTATGGGCTAAGTTGGGGACTAAACTGCTTTTCAGTACTACTTGTCACCCCCAAACTGATGGACAAACTGAAGTAGTCAATAGAACGTTGTCTACTATGCTTAGGGCTGTTTTGAAGACTAACAAGAAAATGTGGGAAGAATGCTTGCCTCATATTGAATTTGCTTATAATCGTTCATTGCGTTCTACTACTAAGATGTGCCCTTTTGAAATTGTGTATGGTTTCCTACCTCGTGCACCTATTGATTTGTTGCCTCTTCCATCTTCGGAGAAGGTTAATTTTGATGCTAAACAACGTGCTGAATTGATTTTAAAAATGCATGAGTTAAGGAAAACATTGAGCGTATGAATGCTAAATATAAATATGTTGGAGATAAGGGTAGAAAACATGTTGTGTTTGCACCTGGAGATCTTGTTTGGTTACATTTGCGTAAGGATAGATTTCCTGATTTGCGCAAATCAAGGCTAATGCCACGTGCTGATGGTCCTTTTAAGGTGTTAGAGAAAATAAATGATAATGCATATAAACTAGAGCTGCCTGCAGATTTTGGGGTTAGTCCCACTTTTAACATTGCAGATTTGAAGCCTTATTTGGGTGAGGAAGATGAGCTTCCGTCGAGGACGACTTCATTTCAAGAAGGGGAGGATGATGAGGACATCAATACCATTGCTACACCCACAGCCCCTGCTGCTATACATACTGGACCAATTACTAGAGCTCGCGCACGCCAATTAAATTACCAAGTACTTTCGTTTCTTGGTAATGATTCTAATGTTCATGATGATGCTGCCTAAATTGGATACATTTGTTTTGCTGACAAAAGAAAGGCCTAGCTTGGAGAAGGATGAACATTGGAGCAAGAACAAGCATGGAGATGATGGCATGCGTAAGGGGAACAAGAACGGAGTTACAAGTGATGATTTCAGGACGTTGAAGCCACCATAATGCGTGCATGAAGCCTCGGACGAAATATACAAGATGCTACTTGATGAGGACATCAATACCATTGTTACACCCACAGCCCCTGCTGCTATACATACTGGACCAATTACTAGAGCTCGCGCACGCCAATTAAATTACCAGGTACTTTCGTTTCTTGGTAATGATTCTAATATTCATGAGAATATGATGCTGCCTAAATTGGATACATTTGTTTTGCTTACAAATGAAGGGCCTAGCTTTGAGAAGGATGAACATTGGAGCAAGAACAAGCATGGAGATGATGGCATGCGCATGGGGAACAAGAACGGAGTTACAAGTGATGATTTCAAGACGTTGAAGCCACCATAATGCGTGCATGAAACCTTGGACGAAATATACAAGATGCTACTTCATAACTTTCGTCCAGAGGCTATTCTAGGTGCTGCGTCACCTTATTATTGGGCCAGGCCC
>NC_057808.1:186537859-186538359 GCF_018294505.1 Triticum aestivum
ATGAACATTGGAGCAAGAACAAGCATGGAGATGATGGCATGCGCATGGGGAACAAGAACGGAGTTACAAGTGATGATTTCAAGACGTTGAAGCCACCATAATGCGTGCATGAAACCTTGGACGAAATATACAAGATGCTACTTCATAACTTTCGTCCAGAGGCTATTCTAGGTGCTGCGTCACCTTATTATTGGGCCAGGCCCATGTAATTTCGAAATACATCAGTATAGGCTGTTTTTAGAGTCCGTATGTGTGGGGAAACAAGAGATAGGGTTGGTTTTGGACCCCTTCCTCAAGGGCCACGAAATCCCCCCCCCCCCCTCTTCCTCCATATATACAGCCCTTAGGGCGTCGTTTAGACTTTGGGTTTTGTTTAGATTAAAAGTTCGCCATAGCTGCAACTTCGCGTACTTCGTTTGTGTTCAGCGACCAGACAAAGGCGTCACAGAACTCCACCTTGATCAATAAAGCTTTCATCTTATATTCGCAATATCCAGATT